>NW_010553915.1:0-23116 GCF_000687285.1 Phaethon lepturus | reverse complement strand
TCTTAGCGCAACCTCGTCGTTGCCAACCTGAGGGGAAAAAGAGAAGAAGAGAGAGAAGCTACATAACTAGCTAGCTAGTATGCGTTGCATATAAAATATTATCAACATTAGGGACACTGAGAAGAGGAAAACAGAGTGGGTGTCCACTTAATAATGTCTGGGAATACTCCAGATTCTGTAAATTCAGTTATTCCATCCAGAACAACAGAGAGACTCAAATGCCTTAAAGTTACATTTCTGAAAGTAATTAGATTTACTGCTTTGCCAATTAAGTCTTTCAGAAGACTGTGACAAGTTTAGTTTCCTGGGATTTTTTTAAATAATTTGCCTTTAAACATATGAATCACTGGCTAAATTAAATGCCTTTTCCTGTAACAATAGCCATAATCTAAATTCTTTGTCTGGTATCCCATCAATACTGTACATTTGGCCATCAAACGATTCATGTTGCACTAAATTACATTTCTGTTTTCCTGGGCTGCCTCTTCAAATTTTCTTGACACTTCAATTCATTAAGCAGATGGAGATGGAACACGTGACTGAAATATTTTCTTCAATGATACTTAAGTTTGTTCCCTGCAAACCAGTGTAATCCACTGCTCTTAGAGGAGGGTTGTTTCGCTTCAGCACCTTTCTTAATCACAGGTTCAAGGCTCCCTTACAGAAATCCATTTCTGACAATTCATGCATAGTTGATTAAATACCTCTACTTAACCCTGCCTTTTCCTTGATAAATGCAAAGAAGCTGGAACAGGAAAGCTGTTGATTAAGATGATACTAGACAATTAATTATGCACTGTAATAGCCTTTGACCCAGGCAAATGCTTTCTTTTTCTTTTCATCAGCCAAAATGAAAAGTGATCAAATAATTACACATTCTTGTCTTCCAATCAAGCTGTACATAGCAATGTTTGGAAGAAATCAAGGAGAACCTTAAAGAAAGTAGAAACATTAATGAAACAAATGCAGAAGAAGAAATAAATCTCTTGAAATTAAAAAATGTATTATTTGTTCACTTACTTCAGCATCCTACAAACAAGCGAAGCCCGCCTGAGCTTCTGTTCTCAGCCTCATGTCAGTGCCACTAGGTCATGAGAAGCTATTCCTGACCTCTGTGTTCATACCACTCATGTTCCTGAGTGAAAAGGACCCATCATTTAGGAATGATTCTGCATTTGATTCTTCACAGGCTGCTTCCTTTGTGTCATTATTTCTCACAGCAGGGGAAATATTCCATGAAGTTTTCTCCGCACATGTGGAAAAAGGGGTAAAAATGACAGGAAAAACCTCAGAGAGCATTGCATTAAGCATCGCTCAAGATAAATGTTTATACCTTCTCAGATCCCTCAGCCTTTAGATATCATTATCTTTCATGAAAAAGCAGTATCAACTCTAGACTTCTTCAGCCATTTTGGATTCCAGGAGGTGATTTTGGTCTTAGTCCTCATGGAGAAAACTGCACTGAATTGAACAAAATCCCAAAGCCAGATGAGAACTTTGTATGGTTTTGTTTTTGGGTTGTTGGGGTTTTTTTTGTACGTTCTGCACTCTTTACCTGCACTGAGAAGTGAGGAATTAACTGCTAATACCCTTAGTGATCTGAGCAGTGTCTTCTGAGGTGTTGCTAGAGGTGCCTATCCTTCAGCTGCCAGTTTTGCCTGTATCTTAACTAGTGATGTTCAAATAAAATACTTAACACTATCAAGGTGTATACTGGTCAGTATTACCTGCTTTATTTGGTTTGGAAAAGTTGCACCTCTGTGTGTTCTGATTCAGCTAGCTAGCTACGGCTACAAAGAGAAAATATTCAGAGCAGAGAATAATATACATAAAGAAGCTTATTTGTTTATATAATCATTAATTTGTTTAATTAAGTTATTCAAACAGAAATAGGTCTTAGTCAAAATTATTAAATATAGGAAGAACCCTTTGTTTTTTACAATTAAGTTTGTTTAAAATTGCTAAGAGATTCTCTATGTAATTAGTTGAATGAACTTGGCTGTCTGCAGTTCTGAGTACTTAAAGTGTGAGCTTTTATTGTAAATAAAATATATCAGTAAATATCTTTATTATACAACAACACAATGTTATTGAAATGCATTTTCAGATCAGTGAATGATCATTAATATCTTTAGCATTAAAGTGCCTTTCTAATGCTAGAAGTTTTCTTTGATTTTAACAAAGATTCAGAAAGGTCCTCTCAAGCATGTTTTGTTTTATTTTGAATACTGAAATAATAATATCTGTATTTAATTCAGTGTGTAACAAACTACTTATTTGGCTACGTATAACTGTGTTTCTTCCTTTTGTAAAATCCTCATGCAGATATGAAGATTTTCATGTTCTTTTTAGGAGTACCAGCAGTATATGCAACATACAGTGCTGAGGTGGGTTGGAGTACATTGTTCTCTCATGAATATCACTTTTGATCACATCATTAAGTACACAATCCTGCCATACAGATGAGCAGGGTGTTTGTGACCCAGTGATGTGGATATTAATGAGCATCTTTCCTTGCATCTGACTTTGATTGAACTTTTCATCACCTTTGCTGTTTGAAGAGCTTTGCATCAATTCCAGTTAAGTCCTTCCAGAACTCATTTAATTTCTTTTACATGACTGACCTTTCTCACACATGACTGGCTGTCACAAGCTGAAGAGACTGGTAGGTCTGGGTTTCTGAATCTTGAGCCATTTAATTACATCAAGAGGCATTTTGCTGCAGGATAGGAAAGAATGCCTGATTACTTAACTCATTACATGCTTTAAAAATCATCTTGAGAGGTCAGACACAGACTTTCTAAAGCTCTTTGGGTTTTTTGTTTATGGTTTGCATGGGTTTTTTTGGGAGGGTGTTTAAATGTGTCCCTCCCCTGCCCACAACTTAACAATAAAAATATAGAGAAATAATTACTAATTGAATCAACATCCAGTTTCAATGTCCAGAACCCCTCTGTATCTTTAGGAGGTACAAAGTAATACAACTTCATCAACTGTTAATAATCCTTATTTACAGGAGCTGTATACCTGGTCTTATATTCATTGGCTTTTCTAAATCAATGTACACTTTTCCTCTTTAACATCAGACATATTTTCTGTCGATGAACAACTGAACGTAGTTTGAGATTTGTACTACTCTTTTTCATTGCAGTAAAGCTAAATTAACCACATATTCTATTAATTCTGAAAGAGTACCATTTCTACCAATCTAGTCTAAAATCAAATAAATTGTTTTAGGAATAATGACGTGTTCAACATGTTCAAACTCTAGTTTTTTTGTTCATTTTGAATTCAGGTTAGGATTCATCTGACATAAGGTAACATTTCTAAAACTTAAACATCTAGTCTAAGCTAGTCTTTAGACTCCCTCTAATGATGATGCAGAGAAATAGACTTCTCTAGAGGGTAATTTGTCCCAATTATCTTGGATATCATAGGTTTTGATTAGTGGCTTCTGGCAATAACCGTTTTTCATGAAAGTAGCCTGGATGAGTATCTTAAAGTCGATGCTTATCATTTCAGTGGTTAAGGCTAGGTGAGGCAGACTCCACTGCATGGGTTGTGAGATACAGGTTCTCTTTCAGTCCAGTACTGTACCAGATTTTTCAATATCTGAGACATGTAAACCATGTAGACCTCCAGTGGCCTCTCCTCAGTATGCTTCATACTACTGATCAGCCTGGTGACTTTGTAAGCTTCAAAGGTATCATCATACTGTACTATAAGTCCACTAATTTCCTGCATGACTTATTATAGAAACCCAAAGGTGAAAACTGTTTGTATCTGATGTCAAAGAAAAATCTGCTTAAGGAGTTAAACAAGCACACCCAAACATCAGATTTTTTGTTTTTTGTTTTTTTTCTGTTTGTATTAAATATAAATTGAAGAAAAATGCAGACAAAAAGCCCTGGAATGACATTTATGTGCAGCCTCAGTGTGATATTAGAGATAATAATTCTTTTTTTTTCACCGCTACAAGGCAACAGGAATTAAAAATTGTGAGATTCAGCTGGATGACTTTAGTCAACTAATCATCAAAATAATTCAACTGGAAGAACAGTTCTTGGACAACAGCCAGATAAGTAAATTCCCCACCTATGCCTTAATTTCTGACCGGAAATCTATGGGGACACATGTAGCACATTAAAAAGATCAAACACTTCAAACATTGGCTCAGTTTCTCTCTCTACCTAATGGATGTTCTGTCACTTTCCATGCCACAGCAAAAATTAAAGCCCTTTTTGTCTGTGAAGCCATCACTGAAGAAAATACTGTAGGGTATATTTATGTTTTAAGAAAATAATAAACAGTTCCATGTAGCCTGAAGAAGGCACTAAAGCTTACATTTCATCCTTCAGATATGGGTCAAAGAGCAATAACTTGATATTTTCTTTGGACAATTTTATCAACCTTTTCACTGAAGAAAAGATTTACTCAGTATTTTTAAAAAATAAATCAGAAAATCACAATGTATTTGTATTTGTATTTGTATTTGTATTTGTATTTGTATTTGTATTTGTATTTGTATTTGTATTTGTATTTGTATTTGTATTTGTATTTCTTTATTTTTCCAGTCTGAGGGCTAAGCTGATGCCAAAATGGCCTATGCAGAACTGGGCTGTTAAAACTGAGCATCGATTCAATTATTACAAAGAGAAACATGAATTTATTGGTTCACATATTATTCCAAATCTTTATTCAACCTTGATATGGAGCTGCTGGGTTCCTTCTAGCATTTGATACAATGGAATTATCCTGTTATATAAAATGACAAAAACTGTACAATAAGATGGAATACAGAGAAGTTTTAGAGACGATCACATTATTTTTGTCAAAATGGAAAAGTTCAGTTTGCACATGACAGTTAACAGCTATTTTTAATGTCACAACTGGCATCAAGGAACTGCTGGGGAGCATACAACTTTCAGGAGGGTCTTCCTTTGAAAGTCGTGAAGTTCTGTACTGTTATATTAGGCTCCTATTTCTAACACCCAACTTCTTTTCATTCAGGTATTGATGTGTGGTGCTGCGACTCACTGACATGGAAAACTTCCCATGTGAACCGCAAACAGGGCAAACGCTTGGAGAACCGTCAGCGTGCAGATGCAAAGCTGAGGTCGGGTGCTTCCCTGTCATTGACGCACCGCGAATTTGACCCTCACCAGTTGTTTATCTGCCTGCAAGTGGTTTGGTATTTCCTTTGTTATCATACTGACAAGTAAATGCAACAGGAAAAGGTACATTGAAGCTGAGGTCTCACAGAAGTCTGATATATTCTGAAGAGCTCAAACAGCTGGAAAGAGCTCACTGCCTCTCCCCCCACATAAAATAAGTGGACAGCTAGCCAGTCCCTGGAAAAATTGCTGCCAAGGACCATCATGATAAATTCACTATCATTTTGCCCATTAGTATTTCTTGGGTTTTGGTGTTTGGGGTTTGTTTTGTTTTGTTTCTCTTGTTTTTGTTGTTGTTTTTCCTAAATCTAGATGCTTTTATTGCCTCTTGGCATGATCTGGTCACTTTGGAAAGTATTGTGATCTGTAATTTTTCAAGGAGGAACCTTCCCATAGAAAATCTCCTATTATACGGAGACTTAAAAGCATGATTAGTCCATGTACTAGTCCATGTTATTAGTGCCATGGGTCAAACATGGGAACAGGTTGCTCAGTGAGGTTCTAGTATATATGTCCTTGGAGATGTTTAAAACACTATTGGACAAGGACCTGAGCAGTGGGGTGTAATGTGGAATTTATCCATTCTGAATGGAGGGTTGAACTAGATGACATCCTGAGGACTCTTTCCAACCTAAATTATTCTGTGATTGTATTATATTTCCAGGACAGTGTATTACCCAGAAAAGTTAAGATGAACCTGGGAACATTCAATTCATCAGGACCAGGAAGATGATGGGATGAAACCCTTCGAAAACTTAGATTCTAGGCTCTGAATAGGTACTTGTGCAATCGTTTAGCATCAATATTAATAACAGAAAGTGCTCTCCCTTTCCCACCTTATCCAATTTCAAACTATTGTATGGCCAGGAAACTACACAGCAACTTAGAAGAGCCTTGCATTGTCAGTCTCCTGATGTTTGGAAGTGCTTCATTTTTCAGGATTTGCTGATGTTCAGGATTTGCTTGCCTTTTCCAGGGCCACTGATTCAGTACTGTAGTGTAAAAGAGTGTTATATTTACCTCTGTTGGAAAGTATCACCTGTCAAGACAAGACACGGAGCTCCCAATTTCCAGTGAATAGACATGTAGCCCTCCTGAATTAATTGTCTGGTCAGGTGGTTTCCTGCCTGACAAACCTTTCCTGTTCCCTGTCACAAAGTAACACTCCCAGTGATATGAAATTATTCACTTCCCTAGATTCACTGTTCAAAATTAACTATTATAGGTTATAGTGATAAAAAGGTATTTGGCATTATTGAATGTATAATTCTTGTCTCAATGTGCCAAGCTTAGGTGCTCCATATCATATTCCTGAAGCAAAGTAATTTTTTTTTTTTTTTTTAAATAACAGCAACCCCTAAAATAAGGCAGTTCAGGGAATTTAGCTTTAGCTCATCAATATCTACTAAGGTGAGTTATTAGCAGACACAGAAGGAAACACAAATATTTAGATTCTCAGGCCATTTTTCTAGCCATAAATTCCCTCAGTCAAGAATAGATCAATTTTTAAAATTTCCTTTCCCCCAAAACATAGTTGGCTCAGGTTTAACTGACACTATGCTGGAAGTTGACAATGCTAAAATGAGCAATTTCATCTGCTGTCTTCTAGGACAACACACAGTTATGTGGGTCTGTATTATCAAATGCCTACACTGTATCTCTACAAACAAACCTCAAGCTTTTATTCCTGATCTGGGTACGTGGGATTTATGAAGACAGGGAAACAAAGGTAGAGTGTCTTCTACCAATGCTCAAAGACTGTTATGCTTCCCAGTATGGAAATACCTTCAAGAACAAGGTATGCTGTGACTTTCCCTCCCAAGGTCTTTCCTTTAGTTTAATTCCTAGTGACACTGGCTTAGTGTTGTACGGGCAGCGCAGGTGGTAAATTCACACCTGTCCCATATTTTGCACCTTGTCAGAACCTGCCATGGCATGGATTCGCTGGGGGTGACAGTATTATTAAACATCTTCTGGCAGAAGCTTCAGAAATCAACACTCATCTCAGATATGCCATGAAGATCTGTAATACTTCTTGAGAACAGAAGAAAAACAACAGCTCTCTGCTGTGATGCAGAAGTAAAGGACAAAGGAGCCCAAGAGAATTTATTTTTTGGAAATACTGTGTGGTAATATAGCCTAGTAGGGAAAAATATAACCCACAACAAACTTTTTGAGAAAGGGAGAGTGAAAAAATTTCACTGATCAAGAGTTGTAGGATAATGTAAGCCTTGAGTTTTGTTAACTTTGATTAAGGCTCAATGTATTGAAAGCTCAGCTGATTTAGTTCAAGAGAATTGTCCCTACCCCTTCAACATCACAAACACACAGCCTTACCTTAATGAGCTTGGAATCTGGAATCACCATGTTGACATCACAGGAATTATTTTAGCTTTGTAAAATTATCCAGAAAATCAGAATCAGGTTAAGTATGTCACCAACACATATAATCAGTACCGCACTGATTACGAAGGGAGCAAACACCTTTCCTACCCAACAGATTCTTTCACCAAAAAAGAGGCTAGGACAAATTTTCTGTTAAATCAGAGGAACATCATTCATATGTGGGATTTTAAGTAATAGCACTGAAGAAAATGACACCAGCAGAAATAAATTAAAAGGCTTGTTCCTTTATGGTTTATGGTTTCAACTTTCTCCTTTACTTCTGGATAATGAGAGTGGAAATATACAGTATTCTGAAAAATGGTTAGCGATAGCAACTAGTTTCGCTGGTCTCAGGAGCCAAGGAGATTGCTATCATGTTTTATACACTTTATTACTTTAAAGATTTTAGAGATTTTATTTTGGGCTGTACAAGGTGTTGGCAAATGTTTAGTGACCAAAATACCTGCCCTACCAGGTTTGTGCATCAACTTACCTTCATGATTTCATATAATCTGTTAATAGCTGCAGAATCTGAAGATTCAAGCCTTCAGAGCAACGTTACATGCTCTTAGGCATAGTGGGATAAATTTTCAGCCTGATCAGATGTGAAGGGCCAAAATGCACATCTTCCTTTCCACTCACTATGGAAAGGAAGAATTGGTTTAGGGTTGGCAGGCGTTAGTGCTTCAGAAACATCAGCTGGTGTCAACTAAACTTCTACACAATAAAATGTTCAGATTTCGACTTGAACTGAGGTCTCTAGGAAATAACACAGTCCTCTGCATGTTATGTGGATGGGTGTAATTTATCTCACAATAAAGGCGTCTCCAGTTTCCATCCTCTACCTTCCCCCTCCTTTGCCACTCAGCACCAAAAGCTCTGAGTTCAGTCATCCTGCTTCTTTCAACCACACCGGAGAGCTGATACTCCATCTCCTTGCTTCTCTGAACCCTGCAAACCCGCCGTGCTGCCAAGGGGAACGTGTCTGTCCTGTGGAGAGGAGCAGCACTGTGGTACAAGCTGGGCTCAGAGCAGCATGCTGGCGATGAAGGTGGGAAGTAATGAGATCCTGAGGGACGAAAGACGAAGAGCAGGAGGTCCATCTTTCTCACAGGACAGTCTCTCCCTCCTTTCACCCTGTCAGCCTTCTTGTTTCTCTGGATCACTGGCTCTGGTTTCTGGGCTGATCATTCTGTGAATAAATCCACGATCCCACTAATTTTCTTCTGCACAAACCAAATAAAAGTAGAGACTTTGGAGAAGTGCTCATATTCAGTCCTGAGAGAGAGTCTTAGTGCTCCAAACCTATGGCATTGGTTATTGTAGCAATGCGAATAACACTGTCATGTCTAAAAAAATTGCTGTATGTTAAATTGATGAGAAACTGGTTGAACTCTTCATTCTGTGGACTTCTCACAAACATTTCCTTAAAATTGAATGGGTTTAGAAACCTGAGTAATCAGAAGATCTGGTCCTAAAAAATCTTGGAGAATTGGGCAAAAGTACTTCTAGGCTTCATATACTAATTTTAATAAAACTGTAAGTTTAAGACATGAATCTGCTACTGAAAAACCAATTATTTTTTCAACAGCATAAACCAGTTATTAAAGCTGGTTTTTAATTAAAATCAACTCAAGTGCATTTGTGCACAAATGGACAGCACAGGTCTTTTTAAGCAATCACTCTGAACACTCAGAACAGCTAAAAGTTTATCTGAGGTAAATTGAATTTATTTTTTCTCTTGAGATAAAAATTGTACTTATAGCCAGAAAAAAAGCCCAAAACATAAAGTTAACTTGTTTAATTTTGTTTCCATGTTTATATGAACTCTAATTTTCTTCCACTTTTCCCAGCTTCATCAATGTGACTGCAGTGCTGCAAACACTGAGAGTCAGGGCGTAACGTGTCCAAGGACAATTCCTGTGCAGCATAGCAAGAGGAGTTTCAGAGCTGGGGCGGACTTTTACATCCACTTTCAGCTGCCGTATGATCCGAAGGGGTCGAGCCAATGGCAGGAAATCAAAGCAGTGTCTTGTTGATTCGATAGAGCAGTTCGCAGATGGCAGATCGGACAATTTTTTGCTATTAGCTTTAACAAGTAGGTTTTACCATGCAAGATAATTTGCCCCTTTACTGGTAGTACGGCTGAAAAACTACCTTCCATTCACTTACAGGGGTGTCCAATCTTCAATGTGCTTCTACTCCTAAGTAGGGCTATTTTAAATGGGGGAGGGAGGAAGGCGAATAATCAGATTACCTCTGATATGTTGAAGATGTTCCCATCATCTTCTTCCCAGATACTCTTTCTTTCAATCTCATTAGAGGTTTTGAACCTGGTGTTGACATCTGCCACACAAACCAGATGATGCAGCATCTGCACAGCCTGGGGAATAAGGAATCTCTCGAGCTGCATCAGTGTTTGACAGAACAGACACCTTCTGCACCCGTTCCTGCTCCAGTAGCCCAGCCTCGCTGTCTGCCACAGGCTCTCCTGACCTCTGCTGAATCACTCATTTGTGTAGTTGAATTCAAGCTAAAGGGTTTGGAGTTGTCCTGTGAAAGGTATTCATTATCACTCATTTAACCTTTTATGCTTATTTTTTTTATTTTCCCATCCAACCCCCAGCTGTGCTTACCCGTCAAGAGTAACAATGCTATTCCTAGAAAAAAACCTGAAGGGGTAAACTTGGCAATGTTCAAGCACATTCATTCCCCAATAACTGTAATGTCTGGCAGTCAGAAGTGCTGGCCCGTCAACAGGAGTGTGTGGTTCACCGTTTCGGTTTTGCATTAGATTGCAGCGCCGAGGAAAAGGGAAGTGAAACTGCATGGTGTGTGGTGCTGGACTAGAAAATTTAGATTACTTTTCCTCAGTTTCCCACAGCCATGCTGTTATGGTTTTGGAGCAGGTGCTGATGCGACTGACCTTGTCTTGTAAGTGCATTTATGCCCATTTCTGCGGGAGATATCCCTTGTACCCCTACGGTAAGCGACTCACACTACAAGATTTGCCAAATGACCACCAGCTTCAGCAGGGCTAAGATTCCATCCCTGAAGAATGCAAATTAGGAGAGCAATGAGCAGTGACACAGACGGCACAGCAAATTAAGAAAGCAATATACATTTTTTTACAGGGGAAAAAAAGCATTTTATTTAAAACAAAGAAAATAAAGACAATCCAGAATGAACTTATAATTGAAGTTTAATTGTCACCTTCCAGAAAAGTAAAAATGCATAAAAAGAAGCTTTAAGAGCAAGCAATCACAGTTAAAAGCATAACATGAGCATCTGGTACTTCTGTATTATGGATGATATGCTAACATATGATCTAAACATCATCTCTAATGTTTTATAAACAAAGATAAATTAACAGGATTGATTTTCCCTAGCAAATATTCTCCACCTAACAGGATAATCTTTGAACACTAATAAAATAAACCACAAATCATATTTACTCTTGGGCTTACTCTCTTGCTGCAATTTAACCTAGCTTGAGACAATATGGCAAACTCTATTAGCAAAAGCATAATTTACCTTTTTTCTCAAAAGAATTAGTTTTCTTTTAAGGTGGTTTTGTAGAGATACAGTTACTTTCAGAGTAAATTAATTAATGATAATTAATATTTACTCATTATATTAACTAATTTAATTAAATAATTAACTTATAAGTTTTCCATAACGTATGCATCCAGTAGTATGAGCATTCATGCATTAAAGGTTACAACTGTTCTTTGTATCTAACAAGAAGATGTGTATTAATAAAAGCGCTTAGCTATCTTATCAAGTCTACACATGATTACAACCATGAGGATTATACGTACATGGTAGTTCAAAGCCAAGACGATTTCCTGAATTAAGATTCCTGTCCAGAATAATCATAAGTAATGCAATGTACTTCACAAGTGGAGAGGTCATCCTTCTAAATATATTTGGGTTTCACTCAAAATCCATTCATAGAGCACTTAGTATGAATGTTCTAGGGGGGTAAGAAATGGAAATTCCAGTCCAAAGAAAATGTTTTCTCAGTGAATCAGTAGATAAAGGTCATCCAGCGAACCAGCTGAAGAAAAACCCCAATCACCTCATTATGAAGAATTGTGCGTATGTTTACAGGTCACAAGCGACTGAAGATATATTTGGGCATTTTCTCCTCTCGGATGGACATTCCCACTCCTCGGCTGATAAGTTGTTCCAGGTGACACTTTTCACTGTGACTTGTACAGTCAGTCAGTTACCAGGTCTTACCTGCAGGAAAATGAATGTTCCCTTGCAAAGTAATACTTTCCTTGAGTACATCTAACTACACCTTTTGTCTAGGCAAACTGCCAGAAAACTGGGAAGGTCAGAAAATAGGTGAGCAGAGACATGGCTAAACTGTACCAGCCAAACTTCCACAGTTAAAAAAAAACAGAACAAAAAAACTCACCCACCCAACCAAACAAAAAAACAACCAAAAAAACCCCAACAATGAAATAAGACAGTCCTTTGGTTTCAAATTGCAAAAAAAATGTATCTGGATTTTTTCCACCCAGGTGCCATCCATGAGTAAATTCTTAATGGTACCGTATAGCGAAGAAACCATCAACAGACATAAATGTTGCATGCTTTAACTGGAACCAGAGAAAACAAACAAACAAAACCCAAAACCAATAACAAAATCCCCTAGAGTTGAGATGATTAAGGGATTGGAACATCTTTCATATGAGGAAAAGCTGAGAGAGCTGGGACTGTTCAGCTTGGAGAAAAGAAGGCTCAGGAGGGTTTTATCCCTCTGTACAAATACCTGATGGGAGGAAATGAAGATGAGGGAGACAGACTTCTGCTAGAGGGACCAAGTGATATGACAAGAAGGAATTAATAACAAAACTAAAATAAACCCCACATCAAATTCCATCTGAACACAAAAAAACATTTTGTTTACTGTGAGGGTGACAGCACTGTCACAGGTTGCCCAGAGACACTGCAGAGTCTCCATCATTTGAGATATTTAAAATACCAGAAATATCCAGCTGGATGCTGTCCTGCACAAACTGCTTTAGCTGACCGTGCTTGAGCAGGGAGTGGGGATTGTTGATCTCAAGAGGTCACTTCCAACTTCAATGATTCTTTGATTCTGTGATTCTGTGAATTAGCTGTAACATACAATGGGGCAAGTTTTGTGTAGCATTAAAGTTTTAAACTTTACAGCTGATTCCACAGAAATATTTTTCCTGAAACATCTTACCTTTGTCTTCCTGTTACCAACCTAGAAACGACAGTAAAGTTAGATGGATGGACTTTCATTAGCATTCCTCAAAATGTCATGTCAAGGGGATGTTGTCCTGGAAACCCTGAAGGTTGAACAAAGGGGACATCTCAAATGGCTACAGTCTTTCGGGACTGTATTCCAGCTCCTGCTTTATGGAGCAGTAAGGTCAAGAAGGCAATATTATGAAACCTTTCTCCTTGCCTTTAAAAGCAGATATAGACAAGCAGGATTATCACATCTCTGTTGCCAAGATTAATCTGTACAATTTAGACATGGTGTAGATATCTGAATTAGAAGGTCAGTCACTCCAACTTGTTTTTCCAGTAAATGGCAGAAATAACCAGCCAGAAAATGTCTAAGATCACATTGCCTTTCAGAGGGGGAACTGATTCCACCTTCTTCTATTACTGATTTAGAGTTAAGATTACTGTGACCCAAAAAAATGTCTGATACATAGGATTAATCTTGTTTATATATGCAAATAGTATTACATGGTGGCACCCTGCAGTCCACAGTACCTGGTAAATGAAAAATAATGTGGGAAAAATGTCTTCAAAGAGATGTTGCAATGAGCTCCAGCCCTCTGTGTTACTAGAAACACACCAGAAGAAGTACTCCTTAGCTTTCTTTCATCCTGTTGATCCAAATTTGCTTCATACTCTTTCTACTTAGGAAATCAAGCAGATAATTCTCCATAAGCCAGGCCCTCATTAAAAGATCTTGTGCCACTAAGTACCCACAATGGGATTCATCACAATTAACTTGAGACCTGTAGTCCATAGACACCAGCATTTGAGCTAGACATCTCAGCATGGTCAGGAGACAAGCTCCCACTCTAAGCTACTTGAAATTTCATTTTTTTCTAAGCAATTTCATTATCGTTTGATTGTTTTCCTGAAAATGCTTTAGTTTAGTCAAGTGTGTAGGGTTTGGTTTCTTTGGTTTTATTTTTCTTTTAATTTTAACTAAGGGAAGAGGAAAAAGGAAATTTTAATTTTTTAGTTAATTTTTTGGGGTTGGATTCTCAAAAAAGTGCTTACAGGAGAGAAAATGGGATCAAAGGCATTATCTAAAAGAAATATTTAAAAAAACCCAACAAACCAAACCTGCCCAAACCCTCCACAGTAAACAGCATTCCTCACCAGCTCTACCTGTCTATAAGTAACTCTCTTATCCTATAGTCACCCAAAGCATACCCTTTTTTTCCCTGTAAGACAAGATTCTGGCTGTATGTAAGCTTTACTAGATGGAATTTTAAGAGATAGTGGGAGAGGAGGCTCTAACTCCATGCTGGGCGAGTCCAGCCCTGAATACACAAATGAAACAGAATAAAAATGGGGAGAATGATGCTAGATGCTGGTGTGTACGTGACATGCCAGACAAAGTTACCTATTCAATGTTTCATTTCTCCTCCCCATCTGATTTATTACACAATATATTGAGTTCAAAAGCTCAAGGTAGTTTCTGGAGCCACTGCCTGACTGATGCTCCCTCTGATTAATACTAAATACAGCGGTACATCCCTGTCCGCAGAGGAAGGAAGAAAAACTCTTTGGGCACTTCTGTTTGAATCTATCATCATCCATGGGTAGCACGTCATGTATCAATGCACGTGTGAGGCAGTGGGAGTCGTACATGAATGAAGAGGATCTGGCAGGCAGGATATCTGATAAATCTGCCCCGCGTAAGACAAGTGCATCCAAACAGGAGCAGAGCAGTGGTTACTCACGCTGCGACTGAGGTTCAGAATGTATGATCCTGACTCTGTCTTTGTGACGTTGTAATCCAGGATGATTGACAATCCACCAGCAAGCCCATTTTCTTCTCTTAGGAAAACAGCAACAGCTGTCTCCAAAACAACCTACAGGAACCAGGTAGTAATACGTCTTCAGTCATCCTTTCACCAAGCAAATTAGAGTATTCTGGACAGGGTAAGAAAGAGGCCGTCTGTTATTCCTCTTGATGAAACGTTTAGTGTGGGAACACTTTTTACCTTGCAGGGTGGCCTCAGAGGCATAAAGCAGCTCTACCACACATCCGTCTGCCACGGAGGCACTGCTTCAGCTCCTAACGCTTCCTCTCCTGCTCACATTAGATCGATTTATATTTCAGTTCGTCTTTTTTTTTTCTTCTTTCCCCCAATGCTTTTTTCTAATTACAAGGAGTTTGGGGTTTTTGTTTCTTGTTTTTTAAATCTGTCACTGTGAAGCAGCTAAATTGTCCTGACAACTCTTTCAGCTGATTTCTATACTAAGGATTCTTCTTCGTACATTGGTTTGCTATGGGGGATTCCTGTGTTTAACACACATTTCAATGGAAAGCGCACTGTATTTCTAACGTATTCATATGAATTTTCTGTTTATAACAACAATTCCCCTCCTTTGTTGTTTCATAATTTGAAGGGCAGGCAATCTACCTCTGGTCCTTTTGGAATAGGTGAAATCTAGTCCCCAAACGAACGTCGTGCAGAACTGTGTGGAGATGATGGAGTTTTACAAAAGTGTATGAAAGAAAAAACACCCTTCAAACCTCTAGACAATAATAAAAAATTGCCTAATGTCTACAGGTTTTTTTGAATGGTCTAGTAGAAATCTGTGCCATATACAGCATTATCTGATGAATTCTTATTTTGTAAAAAATATTCTTCATTAGTAGGAAGCAGGTTCTTCTATGAGATAATAATAAACCTTGTTAGCATAGTCCTAACAGTACATGGTATAACTCAACGAAGCACAGAAGTACTGTTAAGTACTTAGCCAAATAAAGGTATGAGTCAAGAGCTGAAATGTCTACCCCACAACAATATATAGAATTTTTGTTTGGATAGATGCACATGGATTCTCCTTCAGGATCACACTAAATGTTGCCAGACAGTTTAAAAAGAAACCTCTATAAATTATTGCTTCCATGTACACAGTTAGAGGGCCTGGGATATGTCTTTGATACAACATCAGATCTATCACTTGCAAACTGAGCAAGTGTACCTGCTTGAGTAATCCTCAGGCTCATGAACACTGGAACCACTGAATAGCATGAGCAGACCATTTTCTTCCCTGCTTGCTATAAAAGGGTACGTTCAGTCACTTCTCTGGAATTCTGCAGGGTAACATTTATAACTAGTTGGGCTGCTTCAGGCCTGACCATATGAAATGCTCACTCACGTAGGTCACGTGGCCTTCTAATTTGATGCTTTCAAATACAGCATACTCCAGAGATCACCTCTTATGTGTTAAAATACGTAACTGTTCCTTCAAACCTCTTGCTTTTACTCTTGAAAAATTAAGTATCTGAAGATTTCCCAAGACACAAACCAGGCAATAGCAAACATTTCTAAGTGTAGGCCAAGTTTGAAAAGAATAAATGAATGAGAGCAACTATATCGCAAAGTCCTGACCTTCACATATGTCTCTTAATGGCTACAATTCTTCAAAGGTTTTAAATTTCAGCCAGTGTACTTAGCCACCGAAAAGTTGGATGGTTTGCAGATGACAAAACAGGTAATGGATTTGGTCCAACAGGCAATATGAGAGATTCATCAGGTTACTCATTTTCCCTTCATCTTCCTTTTTCTCTCAACTAATGATCTATTTCATTAAACATTACTACATATACAGACACAGTATTTTTATTCTGGTATGACATATGCATTCTACCAGCATTATCTGCTTCAAGAGTTTGTGTGCTTTAGACATTCTAGTTTGTAATATATCTGCCTCCATCCTACGTTTCTGTATTTAGAGGAGTGAAACACACCTGAATAATAAATATGCAGGTTAGCTCTATCTACCTTGTCCAAAATGTGTTGATTCTGCTGGAAAATGGTTGTATTGTCTATCATGGGGTTTGGCCTAAGCCAGAACTATTCACAGAATTAAGACAGTTAGACCCTAATTCAGAATTTGTTCCTTACTGAGGGAAAGATTTAAGCCACTGAACTCAAAAGGATTAAGTGTGTGCTGAAAATAGAGCTGTTAGTTAAGTACTTTCCTAAAGGAAGCCGTTATGCAGACCTCTGCTGTTCTGTTTTATTCTTCCAACAAACACCTTTATCTCATGATCTCAATCTCAAAGATTGATACTAATGCATTTTTAATGTTTAGATTATCTGGATTGTCTTTGACCCAGTTCAACTGATTCTTCACGTGAAACAGGGTACTATACCTCAAGTTGCTTTTCCCTCATTTCAGTTTCTCTATTTTTAATCATTCATTAAAATTTAAACCAACAATATTATCATGTTGAAGCCCTATTTTGTATGCATGAAAATCAGTGGTAAAGTGTTTTATTGAATTAAGTGGAACAGTATCTGGTCCTTTATATGTATCGATCTAATAAGATAAGGTCTTAACTATTTGCTATTTAGAGAGTTCAGCATATCCTTACAGTATCCCTAGAACTGATAAAATCAGACAACATGATATGAAATGGCAAGATGCCCATTGACTTTCAAGAGGAAAAGAATGTGAGATAAGAATCTTTTGTCTCTTGTGTGCTTTTGTCCAAGGGCTGATTCCATGCTATCATGGTGCAGCACAGGGAGATGTGGAAACAGTTTGTGAAGACAGTTTGAGGTCCCTATGACCTGTTTTTCAAGGTTTTTATTTAAATCTGTCTTGATATTAAGTCATAGACTGAATGCATGTCGTTGGCTTGAGAACTGTCCTGAAGCAGTTCTTCTAGGCTGGTTTCATCTCAAAGGAATGGAGTGTGCAGGCAAAAAGAGCACCCTATAATACCAACCAAAACATATCACTGGTATGAACCAAAGCATACTGAGGGGTATCTTGAGAGGTTCCCTTCAAAAGAGCATTCTTGATCTGAAATCAAATGCTAGTGAGATGGGAATGTCAGTGACTAAGCAAGAAGGATGCCCTCTTGAGTTATTAGAACTGGTGACATCATAACCTGAGGCAGAAAAACAAAATAACATGTTAGGAACACAGAAGATGGAAATGTGCTTTTATATTATATGGGTGCAAAAGACCATATTCATCTCATAAAGTAATATGATTAAAAAATATTTTGAACATATAAATTGTGCTTTAGACAAGCTAAAGATAGTTCTGCAGCACCTTCTTAGGAGCTTTTAGTGGAAACACTGATGTAAACTCAGATGTAAAGGTATGAATGCCATACCTCTATTATTTGACTTTAATCACTGTGAAGCAGTTCACTTCTCAACAGAGTTGGCATAAATATACATAAATAAATATACATAAATAAATGTACTGAAGGAGAATCTGTTAGAATTAGCACTTAGGGAAAGTTACCTAGCAATTATGGATTTGGTACCTAAAATAATTTTTATAACTATTGCTACTATTTTACCTTCATAGAGTCATAGAATCATGGAATAGTTTGGGTTGGAAGGGCACTTAAAGATCACTTAGTTCCAACCCTCCCTGTAATGGGCAGGGACACCTTCCACATCTTCCTTTATTTGAGATAAAATCATAAGATTGTAAAGAACCAGCCATTTCCTACAGTGTTCCTCCTCTTTACAGCAAAGGACAGGCTTTCAAATCATGCTGTGGATTTTCTGTCAAAGACTGAAATTCATAGACTTGGAAAAATTTTAGATATATGCTTTTGACAACTTCTATCCCTTCCCACTTTTTAAAGAGATGCAGTAAAATGACATTGGTTAGGGGAGACATGAGACTGTTTTGACATAGAATAGTATAATATAATAGAATAACAGCCCAGGTTGGAATGGACCATGAAAGATCACCTGTTCCAACATTTAGTGGGACAGGGAGCATAGATGAGATTATCTAAGCGCCCTGCCCAACTGCATCTTGAAAACCTCCAGTGATGTGGACTCTTACCACATCCCTGTGGAGGTTGTTTCAGTGGTTGTTCTCACTGTAAAAAATTTCTTTTATCAATATGAAACCTCTCCTGGTGCAACTTGTACTCATTGCCCCTTGTCTTTGCCATGTGGCTCCTTGTAAAGAGAGAGCCTTTGTCCTCTTTGTAGTCACTCTTTAAGTACCGGAATACTGTGATGAGGTCATCCCTGAGCCTTCTCTTCTCCAGTGAGAAAAGATCTAACTCCTTCAGCCGTCCCTCACAGGGTAGGTTCTCCAGCCCTTTGATCATCTTCATGACCCTTCTTTGGACTCTCTCCAGTCTGTACATACCTTTTTTGAATTACAGGGACCAGAAATGGACACAGTACTGACAAGTGCTGAGTAGAGTGGGACGATCAGATCTCTATCTCTGCCCTTACAGATGCAACTGGGGAACCAATTTGCCATCGTGCTGCAGAGGCTGAATGCTGATTCATTTTCAGGTGGTTGTCCACCAGGACTTCCAGGTCCCTTTCAGCAAGGCTGCTCCACAGCCACACAGATCCTAGCATGCACTGGGATCTTTTGTTATATCATCCCAGTTACAGGAATTTACAGTTGTTGCTTGCCCACTCTTCCAGCCTGTTCAGGTCACTTTGTAAGATGGCTCTCCCTTCTGATGTGTCCTCCTCACCACCCAGTTTAGTGTCATCAACAAGCTTGGTGAGGGTGTGTCCTGGTTTCAGCTTTTAATCCCATCATCCAGATAATTTATGAAGATGTTGAACAGCGTGGGGCCCAGTACTGATCCTTAGGGGACCCCTCTTGTGACAAGCTGCCAGCCCGACTGATAAACATGGATCATCGCCCTCTGAGTGCGCCAGTTCCCTACCTATCTCACAGACCACCAGTCCGATCTGTATCTTGAGAGTGTGTTCAGGAAGAGATTGTGGGAAAGTGTTGAATGTTTTGCTGAAATCCAGGTAAACATTATCCACTGCTCTTCCAGTGTTGACAGAGAATGTTATTTTGTTGGAGGTGATCAGGGTAGTCTGGCATGATTTGCTTTTGATAAATCCCTGTTGGCTTTTCCCAATCATCTGCCTCACTTTTTTGGTGCTAATTTCTAGAATGACTTGTTCCATTACTTTTGCATGAATTGAAGTTAGATTAATGGGCTTGTAGTTTCCGGGGTCTTCTTTTGGCTCTTCTTGTAGTTGGGTATAACATTTGTCCTTTTCGAGTCATCAGGGTTATCCCTAATCACAATGACTTTTCAAAGATTACAAGTCAGTGGCCTTGCAATAATGCTGGCCACTTCTCTTAACACCTTGGGGTGGATTCTGTTCAGGCCCATAGATTTATGGAGGTTGAGCCCTTGCAAGAGGCTGCAGACCAGCCTTTCCTCCTCTACTGGTGGGTTGACACGTGTTTTGTTGTAGCTACTTGATCTTGTGATCTGGGGTCAAGCTATGGCAGTAAAGACAGAGGCAAAGAAGGTATCGAGAACATCTGTCCTGTCAACATTATCAGTGACCAGTTTCCCTGCCCTCTCTAGCAATGGGTCTGTATCTTCCCTGTGCTTCTGCTTACTGCTCACATAGCTGAATAATGCTTTGTTGTTGTTCTTGACTTCTTTGTCCAATTTCAGTTCTAGCTGAGCCTTAGACTTCCTGACTTCATCTCTGCATGCCCTAGCAAAGTTCTTGTAGTCCTTGATGGCTATTTGGATGCCTTTGCTTAGCCAGTAAGCTCCTTTTTTTGCTTTTAAGCACACCCAAAAGCTCTTTGTTAGGCCAGGGTGGTCTCTTGTCCTGCCTTCTTTCTTTCCCTTGGCAGGGAATAGACTGTTCTTGTGCTTCCAGGAGGCTGTTCTTGAATAATTCCCAGGACATTCTTGAATAATTGAATAATTCACAAGCTCCTTTGCCATCCATGGATGCTTCCCATGGAACCCCTTGCAGCTGGGCTCCGAGCTTACTGAAGATAAACCTGAGCTTGACTAAAATCTATGGTCTTTGTTCTACTACTGGTCTTAAGTATGCCCAGTAGGATCTTGAACTCCACAATGCTGGTGCTGTATCCAAGGCTACCATTGGTAGTTAAGTTTTTAAGTAAGTCTTGTCAGTTTGTGAGCAGTAAATCCAGCAATGCACTGTTCTGAGTAGGTGTGTTCAGCATCAGTAGCAAGAAGCAGTCCTCAATGCATTCCATGAACCTGACGAATGATTTCTGCATCACTGTGTTTTTTACCCAACAAATATTTGGGTAATTGAAGTCACCCATGAGCATCAGGTTCTGTTGGCCCAAGATTTCCTTGAGCAGCTGAAGTAAGGTTTCATTAGTCTTGTCTTCTTTGCCTAAAATTATTTCATTTAAAATCATAACTTAGAACTTGTAAAAAAATGGAAGAGCTGAAGGGGGGATATGGATAGAGATATGATTCCTGTCATTATTCTTCTCTTAATTTTATTAGTCACATAATTGTTGGAAGACATGCTTACACAGGCATATTGCCTTGTGGGACATGCCACCTTGATGGAAGAAGGCATATGCCTGAAACAGCTTGCAATTTATCTGAAAACAGGATGCAAGAAAAAAGAGATAATAAGTTTTGGTCCTGAATCTTAAAAATATGCCTGAAGTCCTACCACGATTAATAGCATTACTCATTCATTTGGAATAAAGCATGGATTACATATTTTATTGGGCAAGCGACCTCACAGGGAAGATGAGGGAAATAAAACAGTTAAGAGTAACAACACGGTAAGGTACAGTGACTCCAGACATACTGGTATCCTGTAGTGCAGGATGATATAGCGATATCTGGCTTGACTTAGCACCTGAAGGCAGGTCGGGCTCCGAACACCACATCTCAAAGAAACCATCTCTCTTAGAGTCCAGTAGTCATCAGATTTGGTGATGTTTCAGTATAGCTTAACTGATGTCAGGAAAAGCTGTGTACTTCCGCAAGAGATCATGCACTGCTGCTTTTGTATGGGCTATTTTCAGGTCACTGGTAGCTCAGGGACTGCTTCACTATGCTCTGCTGAGCAGCACACATGAGCTATTTGGCTGGCCCAGATTAATTCAAAGGTATTCTGTTCTCTGATTTCGGTTTGTTTAATTTTTTTCCCAACCTTACTGAAAGGCTTTGACTATTCTCATTCGTTTTAATACGTAAGGCCAACCATCTCACTTCTCCAAATTTCAGACATTTGTAATTGAGTGATAGAAAATTATGCAATTTATGTATTATTTCCTCTAGCCCTCTTCTTATCTATTCTTTCACACATAAGGGACCTTAAATAAGCACCAGTGCCTGTGCACCGACAACAAAAGTAAATACAAGATTTTTCTTGCCAATGTAAATTGTGTTGTATGATTTCATTCCCCAAATCCTTTGAAGGCAGACATTTGCTATGAAATATTGTGATATATTTTTCATTGTTTATTAATTAATTTATTCTACTGGAAGCGTTAAGAAATCAAAATTTTTCTGCATAGACCAAATATTTGTGAATAGAGTCCATAAAATTTAGCAAATAGTGGATTAGTAGTAAGTACTAGCTAATGATGCACTTGACTAAAGTTTTTTTTTCCAATTGGTTAGAAGTAGTTGATTATATTTAATAGACCATGTTAATTACTGCATCTCTGAAATTTATTGAACAATTAAAATAAAGCACCAGAGACTTGTTATACCGAAGGGAACGATCCTACAGTGAGTGTTACACGAAGGGACAATTAAACAACCTAATACCACTGAGCCTGTTCCAGCTGATAATTCCACATGTCTATTAACAGAGTTCGAGTCTAAACTTCATTCTGTGTTTTGTCACCGCATTAGCCACCGTGTACAAGCATCTGACCTAAATTCCTTTTTAGTTACTGGCAGAACTCTCACAGACTGCAGTGTGCTTTGGATCAGGCATCCCAAATCACCCAAGTGACTGGGTTTTCCACCTACAATAATGGAAGTCTACCAAACTGATTTGTCACCTTTGCCTGATGCTCACACATACTAATGAGTTCTGAAAATGTTAATTTGCTTTCTGCCCAGATCAAATACACTGCTCTGTCAGAATAAAGTAAGTTCAGAGCTAACAAATTTACATGAGTGTAGTTTATCCTGAAAACATTTACATGTCATTAATACATTAACATAATATGATGTTCAGAGCATATTTAACTGTGACTGGGATGCTCCTGATTAGGAATTGTGGGCAGTGGAAAGACCAAAGCTTTTCTGTGTTGCGTTTTTTTTTAAGCATTCCTGGATTATGTTATATCAAGGGAGATGACACCTTCTACTGACATGAAAACTGGAAATCACAATGCTTTAAGCTATTATTTTCCTGTGGGATCATCTATTCTTACTGGTGATTGATAGTTTTGAGTTTTGCTGGACACATGAGACTGGATTCAGCTGTCCAAACACAGGTGTCTAGTGTCTTTTTAGCTTCACTGCATCCTGCTTGACTGGAGCGTTGGGCAGAGGGGAACCTCATGAAATT
>NW_010553914.1:0-16534 GCF_000687285.1 Phaethon lepturus | reverse complement strand
CTGGGGAACACCGCTTGTGACCGGCCGCCACAACGGTGGATTTAACACCATTCACCACAACTCTCTGGGCTCGGCCATCCAGCCAGTTCCTCACCCAGTGAAGAGTAAACCTGTCTAAGCCACGAGCCGCCAGTTTCTCCCAGAGAATGTTGTGGGAGACTCTGTCAAAGGCTTTTCTAAAGTCCAGGTAGACAACAGCCACAGTCTTTCCCTCATCCATTAGGCGGGTCACCTGGTCATAGAAGGAGATCAGGTTGGTCAAGCAGGACCTGCCTTTCATGAACCCATGCTGGCTGGGCCTGATTCCTTGCTTGTCCTTCATATGCCCTGTGAGTGCTCTCAAGACGAACCACTCCATGATCTTCCCCGTTACCAAGGTCAGGCTGACAGGCCTATCGTTCCCAGGATCTCCCTTCTGGTCTTTCTTGTGGATGGGCATCACACCCCCATGGATGTCATCATGGTGTCATCACCATGGTTAGTGTCACTTTGAGTGCTCATACTGCCTTTGTTTGTGGCAGAAGCCATCTTACTAGGGCTGACGTACACTTTAAGTTGCTGATCGTGGAGTAAATTGTTCAAGATTGCCTAAAAACTTATAATTCAGAGGAATTCTCTTTATCTACTTACAATGTAATATTGTCATGTTGCCATTTTAGTCCCATACAGAAGTAAAGTTCAATATATTTAATTTTAAAATCATACTATTTATTTTAATTTTAACAACTTCTGAGATGCTTATTCATCTTCATTTATGGTATCATATGAATTATGTCTAGATTGAATAAATAAAATAGGCTTAAGCAAATGGTAGGAACATTGCCTGATTTCCTTTTTAATATTTTCTGATAAAATCTTTTGGACACAAACATTGAAGTCAAACAAGATGATTCCTGTTGTTGGAGAATCTGGATTTCCACGAGCCTAATAACACAATCATAGAATAGTTTGCATTGGTAGGGAACTTTAAAGGCCATCTAGTCCAACCCCCCTGCAAGGAGCAGGGACATCTTCAACTAGATCAGGTTGCTCAGATCCCTGTCCAACATGACCTTCAATGTTTCCAGGGATGGGGCATCTATCACCTCTCTGGGCAACCTGTGCCAGTGTTTCACCACCCTCATTGTCAAAAATATCTTCCTTAGATCTAGTCAAAATCTACCTTCTTTTAGTTTAAAACCATTACCCCTTGTCCTCTTACAACAGGCCCTGCTACAAAGTCTGACAGATGTTTCTTCTAAGCCCCCTTTAAGTACTGGAAAGCTGCAATAAGGTCTCCCCAGAGCCTACTCTTCTCTAGGATGAACAACTCCAACTCAAAGCCTGTTGTCACAGGAGAGGTGTTCCATCCCTCTGATATTTTTGTGGCCCTCCTCTGGACCCCCTCCAACACATCCATGTCTTTCTTGTGCTGGGGACACCAGAGCTGGAAACGGGACTCCAGGTGGGGTCTCACCAGGGCAAAGTAGAGGGCCAGAATCACCTCCCTCAACCTGCTGGCCACACTGCTTTGGATGCAGCCCAGGATATGGTTGGCCTTCTGGACTACAAGCACACATGGCCATCTCATGTTCAGCTTTTCATCCACCAGTACCCCCAAGTCCTTCTCAGTAGGGCCGCTTTCAATCCCTTCATGCTTGTGGTAGGTTGACCTTGTCTAGACACCAGGTGCCCACCAAAGCTGCTCTATCACTCCTTCTCCTCAGCTTGACAGGGGAGAGAAAATATAACAAAAAGCTCATGCATCAGGGACAGGGAGAGATCATTCAGTAATTACCATCACGGGCGAAACTGACTCAACTTGGGGAAATTAGCTTCATTTATTGACAATCAAAATCAGAGTAGGATAATAAGAACTCAAACCAAATCTTACAACACGTTCCCCACATCCCTCCCTTCTTATTGGGCTCAACTTTGCTCTCAATTTCTTTTAACACCTCTCCCGCCGAGCATTACAGGGGAACAAGGAATGGGGGTTGTGGTCAGTTCATCACACATTGTCTCTGCTGCTCCTTCCTCCTCAAGTGGAGCACTCGCACTCTTTTCCTGCTCCAGCTTGGTCTCCCACAGGAGATAGTTCTCCATGAAGAACAAATCAAATGCTGTGTGCCCGTTTTTTTTCCCCTTCTTAAATATGTTATCACAGAGGTGCTACCACCATCGCTGGTTGGCTCGGCATCAGCCAGCGGCAGGTCCATCTTAGAGCTGTCCGGCACTGGCTCTATCAGACATAGGGGAAGCTTCTAGCAACATCTCGCAGAAGCCAGCCCTGCACCCCCCACTGCTACCAAAACCTTGCCACTCAAACCGAATACCTGGCACTGGCTCTATCAGACATAGGGGAAGCTTCTAGCAACATCTCGCAGAAGCCAGCCCTGCACCCCCCACTGCTACCAAAACCTTGCCACTCAAACCGAATACCTATCCCCCAGCCTGTATTGATACCGGGGGTTACCCTGACCCAGGTGCAGGACCCTGCTCTTGGCCATGTTGAACCTCCGGATCACATCCCGTCCCTCAGGCATGTCAACTGCACCACTCAGCTTGGTGTCATCTTCAAACTTGCTGAAGCTGCACTCAATCCCACTGTCTATGTCATTGATGGAGATATTAAAGAGTACAGACCCAGTACAGACCCCTGAGGGACAGCACTCATCAGTGAATTTAGAACAGATCAGACAAAAGCTTTATTAACTATGTTCATAGTTAGGGATTTAGTTAGAGAATTTTACTATCACACTACCCTTGATGATAGTTATTTTATATTAACAAAGTGAAAAGAAAAACAGAGAAGACCTCTCTCATTATCAATTCCCTAAACCCAAAAGACATGTCTCCAGGAATAAGTGATAGTTATTTGATTTACAAAGTCAATAAAAGGCATTTTTCCAGAGGCCAGATTCAGAATTTGAGGATTGCAGTGAAGTGCACTCCAGTAGAAGCAGGACACCTTATGCAGAATACTACACCTGAATACAGCCCTTACCACTAACTTACTCTGATTCAGTCTTCAATCTACATCTTTGTTTACTCATGCTTTCCATATTGTATGTGTTTTTCTTTGCCTTTTTTTCTATTCTCCTGCCTTGTCTTTCCACAGTAAGTAGCAAATGACTCATTTGTAACATTCTCTCACCTGAATAGCCTCTTTGTGTTTGATTGATTCTCTGACTTTTTAAAGTATTGCCTTTCAAGGTTTCTGTCTTTTTTCTCTTGCCTGAATCCTTACCAATCTTTCTGAGTTTCCTGGTTTAGCCCCAGGCAGCAACTAAGCACCACACAGCCGCTCGCTCACACCCCACAGTGGGATGGAGGAGAGAATCGGAGGGATAAAAGTGAGAAAACTCATGGCTTGAGATAAGGACAGCTTAATAAATAAAGCAAAAGCCGTGCATGCAAGCAAAACAAAACAAGGAATTCATTCACTACTTCCCATGGGCAGGCAGGTGTTCAGCCACCTCCAGGGAAGCAGGGCTCCATCACGCCTAACAGTTACTTGGGAAGACAAACACCACACCTTCGAACGTCCCCTCTTTCCTTCTTCTTCACCCAGATTTATCTGCTGAACATGACGTCATATGGTGTGGAATATCCCTTTGGTCAGTTGGGGTCAGCTGTCCCAGCTGTGTCCTCTCCCAGCTTCTTGTTCACCCCCCGCCTACTCGCTGGTGGGGTGGAGTGAGAAGCAGAAAAGGTCTTGACTCTGTGTAAGCACTGCCCAGCAGTAATGAAAATATCCCTGTACTATCACAACTGTCTTCAGCACAAATTCAGAATATAGCCCTGTACTAGCTCTTGTGAAGAGTATTAACTCTATCCTAGCCAAAACCAACACACGTGACTACCCTGGGTGTATAGTCAAACCATAGTCTTCTAGGTGATCTTTAAATCTCTGAATTCTTTTTTGAATAGAAATTATTGGAAACTCCTAAATGGAACAGATGTCTATTAGAAATTGCTGGCATGAAGAAATTGAAAAATTATACAGAGGAATGTTGAACCAAGAAGATCAGACATGTACCAAAACTGCAGCATATATTCAGTGTAAAACATTATTATCCACCACCATTTCATTAAGGTATTGGAGTGGGGGAGTAGTTATTAGTAAGTCCCTTGAAATCTACTTTCCTATGATTCTTCCCAAGTTCAAGGTTACTGCTGAGATTTTTTTTTTAAGGGCACATCTGATGACATGTTCATTCATTCTGTTTTCTTCCTAATTTGTACCCCTGGCCAGAGGGTATCTCATCAGTAAACTACGTAATTGTTTTGCACTGATTGTTAGAAACAGTTGTTGATTTTAATTTCAGTAATGTTCTTATGTATAAGTAGCTACAAACTACACACAAATAAACAGCTTAATCAGAATTCTTTATTCTTTATTTTTCTCTCATTGTTACACTGAAGTCCTTTACTAACATAATAATTGTGTCAAAACATCATGTTGGGGAAATATTTTTTTTTCCTTTTAATATTTTACTTAGGGGCATTAACAAGTTTATAGATATCAACCCCCCCATGTTAGGATACAGCTTTAATTTAGCAACAGATGACCAGTATTTCAGTGTAAGTCTTTCTTGCAGATTTATGGAGTCATAAACCTGATGGTGCTTTAGGGATGCTTTCAAAAGAGAGCAGCAGGAATAACAAGGGAAATGTTGGAAAGCAAAGTGTTGCTTGATGCTCTACAAGTTTTTTTCAGTTTTGAGGGGAGAATCAGGATGCCTGTGCAAGTGACTGATACTTCTGGATATGGCATATTGTGGGCAATATTAGTGCAAACTTCACTGGTATTGCTTGTTAATATACTGTTTTTATGACATATACTCTTCTTGTCATTTCATGCTCCCTTTGCTGTTGGAAAAGGCTAAGAGTTGTGCCATGGTTTTCTGATACACTGAAAAGACTCACTAGTGTTTAGGTTTACCACAGGTGCTGGAAAGTTTGAAAACAGTAGTCTGCAACACATTTTGTCTCATAATAATACCCACGGGAATGTGAATAAGGCATTGACTATTTTCATTTAGGGTTTTGGGGTTTTCTTGGTAGATGTTTTATTTACCCTGATAAGTTAGAATTCTTTCTGGACTCAGTTGCCTGTTTAAAAATTACATTGGTCGAGTATGTAGCTTTGTGTTTAAACAGTGTTGAACGGAGCTTATATCTCATTTTCAATTATTCCCCCAATGTCAGCAGCATAGAAAAGGGTTAGAAATGCAACATAAAATTGTAACTTGGCAATAATAATTTTTGTTTGATTTTGAGAGTGGTCATACTTACATCAGTAGCAAAAACATTATAAATCTTTTTCTACATTACTAGCATTATTCTATCACCATCTGTATTCTTATCTGATTACCCAAAATGTATAGAAAGGACATTAGTCATTAACTCTGAAAAAAATGCATTGCCAGGCACACTTTATGATTTCAGAAACAAGATAAAAGCTTTATGACTCAAACAAAACAGTCAAATGGTTTTTTGTAGCCACAAGCATCATATTTACTTAAAGGATTGTGACTATAAAAGCAAATATCTCTTACAGCAAGCTAGGACAAAAGCTGCCAGAGAACTGGGTAGTAAATAGCCCTGAAATTGTTTTCTCTGTTTCATTTCAAAAGCTTAAGGTGAAGAATGTTTGACCTTTTACAAATAGAATGGTTTCCTGCAGGTCACAGAGCTGTACTGAGTGCTGCTGGTTACGTGCAACTTGATGCAATCATTATGAATGGTAAAACTCTTGCTGCTGGCACAGACTGCTGAATAAGAAGGATTTATAAACCAGTGACATATGCTTGTTTCAGCCCCAGAAAAGGTGGAATATGTCTTTCTGTTTCCTCCATTCAGTTGTATTTCCAGAGTTTTTTGACAGGGGTAGCAAATTAAATGGTGTGGTGGTTCTACGTGGCCCAGAAAGTGTAAAGGGGTCAAGGAGAGAAATGTCAAACAGAACAACAAAGCTGCTCTCAAACTTGTGATATCTGTAGTCAATTAGTTGTCGCCTTGACATATTAATGAAATATGAAAGATATTTCTATTAAACCTTATATTACAATTTCTGAATAATTTAATGAATGTCATATAAGCTGTAGGCTAAATTTTGCTCCCATTGAGAACAATGGGAATTTTTACTATTAATCACAAGAACACAAGACTTGACTTTACAGTCAATTTTCTCCAGTACTTCATTAATAATTTTTGTTTGGATACTGTTTTCTTTCCACATAGCCAGTATGTAAGTAACTAATTCACTAAAGCCACACTTTTTTCATTTTCTTGTGCTTCCTTAAGATTTGCTTTTGTTATGACCACTATAAAAGTCAAACAACCAAGTTGTGCAATAGTTGAGAGTATTTGAGAGTACGTATAGATGTACTCTACCACTATGATCAGAGGGCTGGTACACCTTTCCTATGAAGAAAGGCTGAGAGAGTTGGGGTTGTTTAGCCTGGAGGGGAGAAGGCTCTGGGGAGACCTTATTGCAGCCTTCCAGTACTTAAAGGGGGCTTAGAACAGAGATGAGGGCAGATTGTTTAGCAGAGCCTGTAGCGATAGGACAAGGGGTAATGGTTTTAAACTAAAAGAGGGTAGATTTAGACTCGCTAGAAGGAAGACATTTTTCACAATGTGTCTGGTGAAGCACTGGCAGAGGTTGCCCAGAGAGGTGATAGATGCCCCATCCCTGGAAACATTGAAGCTCATGTTGGACGGGGCTCTGAGCAGCCTGATCTAGTTGAAGATGTCCCTGCTCCTTGCAGGGGGGTTGGTCTAGATGACCTTTAAAGGTCCCTTCCAACCCAAAAATTGTATGATTGTATGATTCTATGATTAGGAATTATAGACTTACGCAGTACCTAATCAATGCTGTCAGGCAACATTTCTTCCAAATTTTTGTCTGTTTTGACCATAATTTTGTTACCATTTCTCTAGAGTTACTGTGGAAAATCCCAGGAGTGAGATACTTTGTGTTACATGATCCTAACCCTTAAAATGCAGCACAGGTGCTATCATCATAAGTTCCACAGTGGTAAGGATAACTCTGAAGTAAAAGGCACATCATAAAATCAGGAATTTTTAAACATACTGTGAAAGATGGCTTGTTCAGTCCATAGAAATGTGCTGTTAGAAATTTGTAAGAACTAAATACCTGTGAATTTCCATTTTCTGTCATAATAGTTTAGTTATTGACCAATTATTTTAAGAAGTGTTTGTGAGAGCACTATGAAAGCTTTTCCAGTCTGTTGCTGCTGATGATTTAGGATTCACTAACTGTTCCCTGTACCTAAGTCCTGGAAAAGGCCCTATCTGATAGTTTTGCTAAGAGCACTATGTTCACCACTGAGCACAGAAATCATTATTACCTTCACTGAAAAATGCAGGAAGAAGAGAATTTCTGCTTATGTAACCCACTGCTTAGGAGGTGACATAGTAGTTAGAACACTGAACAGAAGTGGAAGAAAAAATTGGCTGTGTACAGTGCCAAAAATGAAATTAAAAAAGGACACTGTCCTGTTGATTTGCTTGCTGTTTAGCAGCAGGTTATGAATGCAAGCTTGCCAATGGGTTTCCTTCTGGAGCATATCAAACAGCTCCTTCTAAGAAGAAATTTCACTATGGCCAAGAGAATTGTTTGCGTTTTGGTTCATTCTCTGTTGACAGCTTAGTCCTTCACAACAAAACTCCCATAAATCCAAAAACTGTTACGCAAATTGGCTCACTGATGTCCACTGAAAGTCAGGAAACACATATGTGAGTGTCTCATGTCCTAAAGGTAGCTCTGACAGTCATTACCTCATAACCATACACATAGGTAATAAGAGGCCATCAATCTCATACACATAGAACAAAAGAAGCAATGTTGATTTCAAGATGATGTTACCCCCCCTAGGAGTACAGCCCGTCCCATGCCTTCACATTCTCAGAAACAGCAGTGGCATGGCTGCGCTCCACCATCAACACAGCCATGAGATCCATGTGAAGGTCAGTTTATGGCAATCCTGGTCTCAATTAGTGCCTCCATGCCAATGGGGAATCTAAATGTGATGATGGGTCACATGAGATCTGTGACTGCTGCGGAGGACCACTCAAGGATCTATAAAAAAGCTTTGTGTTTCACAGTCAAGAAATTTTACTGTAACTGAGCCCATAGTATACACCACTCCTTAAATGGCTGGTTTGTAAAAATAATGTGTTGGAAAACACAAGAAAGTAATGAACAACTTCTTGGCCGTTTTGGATGTTCTGGTCAACACCTCCCACATGCTGAAGACTTGAACCTTCTCCAGGATAGCTGGATTCATCTGACTCATCTCAAAGGATGAGGATAACACAGTAATGGGCCCCAGTTACCGTCATGGTTTCCTAGTCACATGCGTGAGAAGTGCAACAGAAGTGGCAGCAGGGACAGAAGCATTGGAGCTGGCAGCATAAATAATAGGCTGCACATTTTTTGTAATGAGGGTTAAAACAGAATTTGCCAGCATGTGTCGAGTATGTTAAACTCAATGCTAACAGGATCACATGCTATACATTCGGCAAACTGACATGTAACCCTTCTTCTCTAGGTCACTTATGTTCCAGTGTCCTTTAGTGTTTACAGAGTGACTCTGAAAGAAAGATATTTATTGACAGGTTCACATAGTAGATACTGCAGACTAATCCTCACTGAAACACTCAATAAGCAACTCAAGCAGCTGAAAGATGGGGAAATGTTGGTCTCCCTTGCATCTTACTGACATCTGTGCTCCTTTGGCTTAGTTTTTTATACCTTCTTTTGTCAGTATTTTTCCTCTTGCATCCTGTTTTATCACCTTCTCAACAATTACACTTTGTGTCCTGCTTTTCTTATCTTCCATGGTTTTAGATAATGTACTTATTCCTTCATACCAATTTTCTTAGCAAAATTGAGCCAAGGTCCTGCATTCAGGCTGCACTGTATTAAACCCTAAGTCAGGGACGGCTGAAACACAGGGCTGAGGTTCAATTGGTGAACATGGCCTATGCTAGAAAGGCCCCAGACGATATTGATACAAAACTCACTGGAGAACTGTTCCACCTGTCATGCAGTACGGGTGGGGCCAGCGTGATCTGCTGTATGCTTACCTTTGGCAGTTTGTACCTACTTCAGTCTGCGCCATCAGTCCTGGGAATCAAGACAATTTAGATGAAGTTGTTTACTCAAGGTCTGCCTTACCTTAAGGAGGCTCAATGCCATTCATCTTTCCCTCACTTACTTTGCTAGATGCTGTAAAAGTATTGTATACTTAACACACTCCATTTGTTGTTTAGAGCACTGAAGTAGCATTGTGAAGAATCATTCATGAAGTCTGGCACTTAACTTTTAAGTGCTGCTGTGCTTGGTGTGAGAATAGGCATTTACATATACATTTAAAAATTCTCTTATTGTGTGTCTCATTGGTGAACATAGGTATTGTCTGTAATAACGTGTCACAAAAACTGTATCCGTTTAACTGTATTCTCATTATTGTGCTTTAGGACCACATTAGAGGGGTTCAGAAGTCCAAATGATAAGCTATTGCTAAATGTCACTGATTGCAAATGAAATTATAATTCTAATAAAATGGAAGAACATAGTTATACTCCTTAATACATGGGAAAAAATACATTATTAGAAGTTGCAAGGTTGAAAAAGCAAAGCACTATAAAGAACTTTACACATATGAACACCACAGTTAAAAAACCAGGTAAGTAAAAAAATTAGAGAATATGATAAAGTTTTACCTTTCCCAGTTCATGAGATCAGAATCTCAAGACTAGAGTTTCTTGCTTACCTTTTCTCAGTTGCTTCCCTCAAGAATTAAGTCATTTGAATCTCAGGTGGTCTTTTACCCTTTGCAATTATTACCTGGCATATCTTGCAAGTCTTTTTTAATTGTAAATGAGTGAAGTTAAAAGATATAAGTTGTAACCATGTAACCCATGAGTTACAAAGAAGATTTTTTTTGTTTTTTTCAAGTGAAGAATCTCTAGAGGATAGTCAAATCTTATAAATAAAAATAGCAAAATAGAAAAGCATTTATATACACTTTCTTTACAATATTTTGTGTTAGAAAAATACACACCAACCAGGTGTCTTAGCGAAAAAGAATTTTATTGAAATGAAAATGTACTCCAAAATATCATGTACTCCAGCTTCATCTCAGTTCAACACACAGTATAATTTCCTGGACAAATATTGTAATTATAATTAGAGTCATTCATTGTTGTTTTAATTAGCAGTAACAATGTTCACTGCTTTCTGCTCTACCTCCATAAGTTATGTCTGATGCATGAGCTATGACAGTACACATTAACATGGAGCTGTCTGATAGACAATCTTCTCAGCTTTCCACTCAAATGGAGTAGTTAGAATAGGCACTTAGGAAAAATATTGTTCCCACATGTAACTGGCAAAAGCAATCTCCATGTAACTCTTAGAAACAAGATTGTTACAACTACCAAATGGAACTAATAGCTTTCCAAAGAAAAGATTAACAGTCTGGTGGTTGTGTTTTTGAAGTGTTACAAGTACATGATCACAGCTAAAATGCAGGATAGGGTGCTAAAGAGTCTCTATACTTCTTATTTCATTTAACTTACTATAAAAGTAGTTTTGCAGAAAACCATAGTTATAACTACATACCTGGTGCACTCTGCTTTTGCACCATCCTTGCTATGCTTGGGTGTTATATACTGATGAAATTTCTTTGTTTATGCATAGCATACTCAATGGGAATGGGCTGAAGACCTGCAAAGAGAAAACAGAGGACCTTACATCTGCCTTCTCAATGGTTTGAATATTTTCCTCTTTAAGAATAGTGTTTCTGTCTCTGAAAAGCACAGATGCCAGCCTGGAGCAAAGGCCAGACCCCAAGGCTTCTCTCTCTTCCATCATCATTCTTGACTTGGAGGATACAGAGCCATGAGGATATGGCCCTTTTCAAGCTTCCTGTTTCTGTCCTCCTAACCCTGAGTTTTGGCTGGACATGACATCAGCTCAACAGGAACACGGAAAAATGCCACTGTCATGGTCTTAGCTGCTAGGCCAGTTGTTATGAACAACAGGAGATTTGGGTTTGGAAAGCCAGTGCTGCAAGTCTTAATGAACTCAGAAGGAAGGTGTCTGACAACTCTCCCAATTCTTAGGCAAGTATTTCTTAAACAAGTTTATTATATAAAAAGAACCACAAATCCCTGTCCTTCAAAATATTGCCTAATCATTTCAACGCAGCATGGGGTAGATGTGTAATGATGGTAGGACTACGGGCTGTGAATCAGGCAGGCTAGTGTAAGATGTCTCATCCCTCCACAAAGTAATGGAAACAAAACTCTCTTCAGGAACTTCCACATCTGGTATTTCTGCTGGCTGTTAACTGCTCCAGCTAGCCTGGTCTCCATATCTAAATCAAGTTCAACAGCAGTAGGCTACTCATCCTGAAACACTTACAATTCAGTAGAAAATTGTAAAGATCCCACCCGCAGCTGGAAATGTAATGAAAGGAAGTCAATAAATATGTGGGGGCTGTGGAGGAGGGAAGGAGCAATGTCTGAAAACTCTGGGACACCGTAGAGCATTTGTACCTTGAAAGTGGGCGATTAAGAACTCCCATGGACTCTTTGGACTTTTTTTTCAGTGTGGAAACAGTTCACAGAACAACTGGTGAAATATCTGAATTGAATTGAAGTATTTAAATCTGTTTTGGACAAATAGACTTTTTTTTTTTTTTTTCCTTAAAGTCATGCAACAGATTGCTAGGGATCCTGTAACACCAGTAAGAGTGATTGTAAAACCAGTCACACTATGTCAGACTAAGACCAAATCTTTTTTTAGTTTGGGTTTGGTTTGCTTTGTTGGTATTTTGGGACCAGTTCTGATCAATTACACCATCAAAATTTATCACTTCTTTCTACTAGCAATCTGCAGAGAGCCTGCCTTGACAAATAAAAAATAACATTAATAATTCATTCAATATTTTTAAAATATTTTCTTGTACTATTTTAGATTCACCTTTAGAGAAAATTCCAGAGACTAAAAAGTCACTTCTGAAGACATGCCATCAACCCTTAAAAAACAATTTTAAACGACTAACTTACTGTGCAATATCTGCTACCATCAAAGGCTGACAATATTGTTATGTATATTTTCTGGCACATAATTAAAATTCAAACATCACTATAGATATATAATTCAGTTTACTTCTTTCAACTTTGTAATTAAAAATCCTTCTCAGAGGACTCTTGATGTAGTTTTTTACAGAAAATGAAAAAAATATTTTGTTTACATCAAAGGTAACATAATAATTGTTCAAATTACTATGTACAAATTTCCTCCTCTATCTAACACTTGAAAGCACCGGCTAAACTCCCCGAAAGAGAATCAGGAAGATTAGGCAGAAATGATTGGAATAGCCTCTAAGTGTTTTTCCTGAAGCAGTTTTATAGTCTTTCACTTTTTATTTCAGGTCTTTTTCTTTGATAGGTACTTTGATTCCCATTCCCAAATGCCATTCAAAAAAAATAGTGTTGTTTGCAGTGACATATTGGAAATCATGTGTAAACTTTGGGAAATTCTTTTTAGTTGCACTGGAGCTTCTTCTAAAATAAGCATTTAGATATTGTATTTGGTATTACTCAAGAGGGTGCAGGCAATCTGCATAGATTTGCTACTGCCTCTCAAAACAATATTAAAAGACAAATTCAACTGCAAAGTCAGCAAAGACAGTCAACTCCCTCGGTGAACTTCTGGCTTAAATTTATTTATAATTTGCCTTGTCTCCCCTTCTTTTTGAACACTTTGAATAAAATATGAAGTGAAAATAAAGATTTCATTATTAAATTTGATTCTGCACTGTTAGATTTCAACTACTTTTTGTGGTTTTTAGGATGGTGACCTGTTGTGCTCAAATGACCTGAGATCTGTGAGTGTTTTCAGTATGGTTAGGCAGCATTACATGGCAAAAAGTATGGCTGTGCTAATGGAAGACTGCAAGCCGCTTCCACAATGGAGTGGGTTGTCGATGGCTTCTGCCTTTGGTGTGTGAACCTTCTCCTGAGCTTTCTATCCCATTTTTCCTATTATATATGGAACATTGCCCTATGCAGTTTGACTTCATAAAGATACTCATGTGTTCGTATGGTAATTCCTGTTCCTGAAGCCTGATATTTTGAAGGCTCTTTTACTGCTGGTTTTTTGTCCACCTGTTACTAAATTGTTCAAAAAAAGACCCTACTGTCCTGGGGGTTTTTATCCCAGCTGTGATAATTTTCTTCACAGAAGCTAGTGTGAGGCTATGTTTTGGATTTGGGATGAAAAAATGTTGATAACATGCTGATGTTTTCAATTATTGCTAAGCAGTCAAGTACGGTCCAGTTTTCCATGCTGTCCAGCCAGTGAGAAGGTGGGGGTGCACAGGAAGTTGGGAGAGGACACAGCTGGGACAGCTGACCCAGGCTGGCCAAAGGGATTATTCCATACCATATGATGTCATGCTTAGTATGTAAAGCTGAGGTGAAGAAGAAGGAAGGTGTAGAGGGGGCACATTTGGAGTTATGACATCTGTCTTCCCAAGTAACCGTTACGCATGATGGAGCCCTGCTTCCCTGGAGATGGCTGAACACCTGCCTGCCCATGGGGAGTGGTGAATGGATTCCTTGTTTTGCTTTGCTTGTGTGCGCGGCTTTTGCTTTACCTGTTAAACTGGCTTTATCTCAACAAGTTTTTTCGCTTTATCTCAAGCGAGTTTTCTCGCTTTTACTCTTCCGAATCTCTCCCCCATCCCATTCTGGGGAGTGAGCGAGCGGCTGTGTGGTGTTTAGTTGCTGGCTGGAGTTAAACCACGACACCCACCTAACACCTCCCTTCCCCACCTCACATTTACTATATTTAAACTGCTGATATGTCCGAGTTCTGATTTCCAGGTTTGATGGATTTGCCTATTAATAAACATCTACAGAGTATGGCAGTTTTCACCAACCTTTAAGGACAGTATGAATACAGGATTATTTTGTTGGGGTTGTTGAATTACGCTTAGCTGAAAGTTCACAATTTCTTTGTTTTGTACCTGAAATTAGGATACCTGAAGCCATAATTTATTCTAAACACTTATTGGCATTAATAATTAGAGCCTTTTCTGCTGTGTAGCCAAGTGAGAAATGCTTGTCTGATTGAGTTTTTGTATACTGTTTCAGTTGAATCAGAGATCCAAATACTTAAGGACATAGTACGGGTTTGTGTCAAGGGGGCTTTAAATCTGTAAACTATTGAATGAAGCATATATATCTCCCTGCCTGGAAGATCCAACAGCACTTCTTTATTATTCCAGTTTATAATTATCACTTAGGATTTGAATGCTGAGGGAAAAAACCAAACACCACTAAAGACATAGAGTACTTTAGGTATGTTCTTATGAGAAAGGTAGAGGTTACTCTTTGTGTCAACAAATGTTTACAGAGGTTAAAAGTTTTATGTATTTCATGGGTTTTGAAACATAGGGATGCCTCTGATACATATTTACCTTAAAGAGGAAAATCTGCATTTAAAATTTGACCAGCTGCTAAACTGTCTGCTGCTTTAGAGCCTGATGTACCCTTTGAGTTTGGTTCCTGCCATGTGCAGAAAGGTGGTTGTAGAACCACATCCTTTCAAATTGTTTTCCAAGGCAGATGTGCATGAAGTTTAAAACATGTCTTTAGATTCTGTTCTCTGAGGAGTTGAAATCTGTAAAAAAAAAGCTATTTTAATCATCTAATGCACTATACAGAAAAAATATATTTAAATTTTCAACAGTTTTTCCTAGGGTAATTTCCTCCTAGCCCCCAATTATTGCTTTTCCAGAACTATTTTAGTCTATCCCATCACTGATTCAAATAATGTTTAATACCACTTAAATAGGAATCAGCTAAGTTATAAGTATTATTAAGTCACATATATACACTAAACTTAGGCTGCAAAAAAGTATTAGAAATGGCTTTAAAAGAACATGATCAAGGTTAAGCAGCTCACATTTGGACAGCACGAATCTGAAAAGAAATGTTCTGTTTTATTGGGGAGTATTTTAAAAACATAAAACACCATTTGGAGAGGGAAAAGGGTCAACCTTGCAGTGTCCCTGTAATGTTTCTCAGGTAGTTTACATTAATGACCCATGTCTAACAAACTTTCCAACAATCTTGAATAGGAACCTTGGTTAACTTTCTGCTTCATTTTATAGTTTTCAGTTAAGCACCATTTCATTGGGTGAGATTATATTCTAGTATGTGTAAAATAGCTCTGCCAACGCTTCATAAAGGCAGTATCTTCATCTCCTTTTGTGTAGTGGAAGGAGGTCTTTGTTAATTATGCAGGACAAAATGGACTAATCAAATTAATTTCTGGATATTGGTCAGACACCCTGAAGATTCATTTTTCCAGTAGAGCTGGTATCATTCAAAGAAAATTCAAAGCTCTTTCTTTTACATATAGAATCTGTCATTCTCATGATTGATTTGAATATTAATTATGAAGATGCTCTGCATTTATTTCATATTCCATATACTTTTAGCTCTTTCATACATGACAGAAGCCAAAATTTTGTCGTGATTTCTGTTTTTACAGATTATCAATTCCATATGTATTTGTATGTAGAACTTTTAATAAGAATTAATTTTTATTGAAGAGAAACTGTTTATGTTTTCCTTATAAGTAATAAATATAATTAAGTAATTTAAAAGTAAATGTCTTGGTGAAAGTTATTAAAAAACTACATCTCAGATCTCTCTGTAAAGTACTTTGAAATTTTTAAAATAAATTCAAGTGACCTACAAATGCTCACTGTTGAAATGTGTAGATAAAAACAATTTTTTTTTTTTTAAAAAGAATGTGGCATTAAATACTAAAACAATACAGCTGTTTTTTCAAATGCTGTTGGGCCTTTGCAGTAGGAGTTATCTGAGCTAACTTAGACATCTGAAAGTTATTTGTCTGAACATAAATAGTCAACCCAGACCACTGTCGTATACAGGAAGTAGGCGTATGCTTCTTGTGATATGACTGAACTGTTCAGATTTCCTGTGCAAGTTCAGTCACTGAAGTAATCCCAGAACCATGATATTTATATACCAGTGTTTGGTATCTTTCTATTCTTATGCAGGTTCAGTCATTCAGACTATATAGGACATTCATTCTGTCAGGTAAAGGACAAATGCAAACTACAAAAACTGTGTTTCTACCTTTTGTAAAATCGATTTTCTCCTTGTGCCAAATGCTTGAGAGTGAATTGTGTGGTGGGCAAAGTGAACTCTCTGTGCTTTGTGAATTTGTACTCATTAGAAGGAAAATGTCATGAAAAAATTTGCAAGAAAGATAAATAGAGAGAAACTCTCAATTTACTCTTCTTATCCCTTTCTCTCACTACTGTTTTTATCCTGATTGGCAGAACAGACGAAGAACACCCTTCAAAGCCGTAAGCTTTTCAGCAGATTTTCTTCCATGTGAGCAGGTGAAATACATCTTAACTGAAGACAGTGCTAATCAGAAAAAAATAAGGTAAAAAAAAAA
>NW_010553913.1:16893-21935 GCF_000687285.1 Phaethon lepturus | reverse complement strand
TAAGGCAGCAGTCCGTATCGACTCAGCTTGGCAAGAAACCTTCCTTTCTTCCTCAGAACGAGCGAATAGCGCCGGTCCGACGGTAAATAAAGGTTATGATACCCAATATAAACATTCATTGGCGTCCTACGCCCACATGTCTGCACGTTGCCTGGTTACAAGTGGAAAAGGCTGGTGGCTTATTTATCTAGGAAATATGTCCCGGGTATAACCTCATGTCTGAATTTAAACCAGTGTAATCCGCGCCGAGCGAACGACGGGATAGGTGATCTCAGCGCCATTTGTCTCCTTGGCCCCCCTAATTTTCCAGCTCACCCCGGATAAACCCGATTTCCAAGGACCGAAGCCTCCCAAGGCTGGGCTGACGGTGTCGGCGCGTACCCCGCCCGTGATTTAAGTGCGGCGGGTGGCCCTTTTCGAGCTCGGGAGCCAAGCTGAGGGCACTTCTCCTCGTCTATTCTCAGTTCCCGACGGCTTTTCTGGACCAGAGCATCTTCTCCCGTCGCCGCTGCCGGGGGCGGGCAGCCAGACGGGCTGTCTGCCGGCGACGCTGCAAGGTGAGGCAATGAACTTGGAAGGCTGGCTGGACCTCTGACTCCCCTTTTCCACTCTCTCCTGCTGGTTTTTGATCCATGCGTGCTATGTCTGACCCCATTCTGCTTCCTTCGGTCCTCGTGAGACCCGACCCTCTGTCTCCAAGGCTTACCTCGAGGTGAGACCCAGCACTGGTCCCATCTCCCTGTGGTGACCTCCAGGCTGGCACACCCCGACCTGTCCGTAGAGCCTGAGCCAAAGAAGACCTTTCCCAATAGATGGGGAACTCTCCTCGCAATAAACACTGAGCTGAGCTGATGTATTTCCCACCGAAATCCAAGCCCGAGCTCCGCAGAAGGTGCTGGTGTGCCGTGTTAAGCCATTCGGGGCATCGCGTTTATGGTGGGTCTGTTCTTCGCGTCCCAAGGCATTTCCACGCAGGCGAGGACCTGAGAACTTTGAGGACTTAACAACTTCGTTTTGCTTTTTACTGCCGTTGACCTGAAGTGTCAATATTACCTCGACTTCTTTCAAGAAGCTCTTTGGCGGGATTGCTCGTTAGGAGACGGCTCAATAAAAACGCTTTTTTTAAAAAAAATTTATTGAACTTGTAAATGGAAGTAGTATCGTGAACAAACGGAACGACAGCAAAAACGACGTCCTTGGTGTCCTCGCAAAAACCCACGTGCCGCGAGGCGGCCTCCGCGAATCTCGGTGGGAGTTCCCAGCAGCTGCTTGATTTGGCCACACCGGGTAATCACGACGCGAGGCCGTGACATCAGATGGATTTGTGGGTGCTCGGGGAAGGCCTTTTTCTAGCGCTGACCCCCTTTTCCACCTGACTGCGGAGGGAGCTCGGCGCAAGGTCGCGGTCAGGGATGGAGGGACTGGCAGTTCCCTGCTGACTCTCTCCAACACACGTTGTTTGGCTTATCTCCACCAGCCTCAGCCACTCGGGCTTTGCAGTCCCAGGCTCTTCCATCCCTCATCCCAAGAAAGTCTTCTCATGCTTAATATCCCTTTCTTTCAGTTTCTTGTTTCAAGGCTTTTATTGGTTTGTCCTCTTGTCAAATTAAACACCAGCTGCACGGCCAGAGGTATTTATCAGAAGAACAGGGCTTTTCTTCCACGTGGCAAACCCCAAGGTTGGAAATCTTAAGTCAGAAAAAGCCGTTACCTTGGATCGGCCACATTTGGTGTGTCATCGCCTGGCTGGAAACGCTGCATTTGTTTACACGTGCGTTGGGAAGAGCGATGCCCTCATTGTCCATTCATCTCTGCTCCGCTCCTCGCCTGGTTTGATGAGTTTTGCGGGCGTTCGCTGATAAATCTTTGATTTCAAGGATCCAAGGTCACGCTCTACTTCTCGGTGTGCCGAGAGTAAAGCATCACCCAGGGCACGCATACGTGAACGCAATTGCTTACGTTTCTTAGCTGATGTGGGTTGGGCAGGATGCTTTTCCTTAATTTCTTAATTTTTCCAGCTTGAATGAAGCCAGTGTTGGAGAGAGGGGTTTTCCCCAGGCAGAGAGTGCTCGGGAAGGGTGGAAGGACCCTCTCTAGGCTTGTGGAACTGCCAGAGCGAGGGTGGTCCCTTGTGACTAGCTCAGCTCAGCAGGCAGCCCTGAGAGGAGGTCATGAGTTCTTCTTCTTCTTGCCATGCAATGGCAGCGACATAGAATGATAGAATCTTTGGGGTGGAAGGGACCTTTTAAGGTCATCTAGTCCAACCCCCCCTGCCTTGAGCAGGGACATCCGCCATTCCCATGTCCACCTCATGGCGGTGGGAGCTGCTCTCCTTCCGCGCAGACTGAAGCACCGTGGTCCCTGCTGGAGACACAGCTCCTCATCGAGAGCCAGCCATCGCTGGCATCTCCTCGGTGATGCTCCTTCTCGTCATTGCAACCTGAGACCCAGGGCACTGGGGTGGCTTGTGCATCCAGCTTCACCCTCGTGGTGAGGTGGACCTCCATGTGCCACCTCGTCCCTCTCTGCCAGATGCTTGGACCTACCTGCTCCTGCTGGTGGGGAGTGAGGGAGTCCCGAACAGTGAAGAGGGGAGAGGATGGGTTGAGGAGCAAGAATGTGTTGTTTCGCCAAGCTGGGGAGCATTAAATGGTAACGGAGACGTGTTTGTGTGGCGGCTGCATATGGGCTTGCTCCCTTCAGCACTTTCCCATTAATAAGTCTTTGTGAATGTTCCTGGGCTTATAAACTTTAAATAGATAGCTTGTCAGCTGGGAACTGAGCCTTTCATAGATCTCTTTGATGGAACAGTTTTTAAGAACAAAACTGGGGACAGGGAGGGAGCGTTTGCAGCCCTCCATCCATAAAAGATGAATGGGTCGCTGGAAGATGCTGTCAGAGAAGCTAAACAGCTATTTGGGCGACGGTGAGTTTGCTGCCCAAAGGGGCTGCTCCATCCCACCACCCTTTCCTGCCTCACGAAGTATCCCTGCCTTCAATTCCGTTTAAGCAAGATCTTAGCTGTGTCAGAAACCCACCTCCTTCTCTCTGCTCATTTCTGTTGGGTCCGACTTTGACCCACTCAGGAAGGAGACAAGAGCTCCTTGGAAATCCCTTAGAAACTCTTACTTATGTGGGGTTTTTTCCCCCTTTATTTCATGGTCTCTGGGAACCAGAAGACGGGAGAGCACAACAGCTGAGCTGAACTCGCCAGGCACGGCCGTCAAGAGTTGCCCAGTGATTGCAGACACACAACTTTAGGACACCGGGCTTCCAGATCGTGGGTCTGAATGCTGCCTGAAAGCAGTCTTGGCTGGATGTGAGATGCTTAAAGGTGGAAATAATCACATTTTCACTCTTAGTGGTTTCAGCTGGACGTAGCACGGTGCCCGCAGCCTTCTCACGTGTGTCTTTGTGGCTCCGAGCTGCCGCGGCTGAGAATCGGAGCTCCCTGGGTGACGATTTAAGAGGGGTGTCGAGGGAAATCAGAGCGGTGGAACGCCTTGTGTATGAGGAAAGCTTAAATAACGCGCCCTCATCAGCACAGAGAAGGGATGATGGATGGGGCTGGTAACGGAGGTCTATAAAAACCTGAGCAGCGGGGAAGGGCAAGGAGAGAACGGTTACTCTCCTTCGCAAGGTGAGAGCCAGAAGACATCACATGAAAGAAGTCCTAAAGTCAGGGCTTGTTGGTACTACTCATCATTCAGCCCCGTCGCACGGAGGTGCAGCGGCCCAGGCAGGACGCGGTGGTGATGGGTCCGACCATTGAGAGACGGTGTGGATCGATTCCCTCTCGTCTTGAAGCTGGATGTTTTAGAATTTCTCTCCATCGTTGTGAACAAATCACAGTGGGTTTTGCTCCCTACATCTACACCCAATTTTTGCTTCGTCTCTAGGGGTGAGTGGAGTTTTTCACGGCAGATGGCTCATGAGGGATTACCTCCTCCTCTGGCTCCAGGCAGACCTTGCTCAGTGGGCTTGGGAAGGAGCTGAACTGCAATGCCAAGACCCCAGCCGCAGTACCCTCTTGTCCTCTGGGTGACAGAACAGGTCAAGGAGGGAGGTGAGACCACGAAGGCGTGTTGCAGGGAGGTAGAATTCATGTACCGTCATGCCAAATGCCGTGCCAGGAGGTGACATGGGTTCGGAGGTGAAGTCCAACCTGGGGGTTCCCCCAGACGGTGGAGGAGGTGTTTGAGGGTACCATCTCTCATGGCTTTCAGGAGCCCTTGGGAATTGAGGTGCATCCTTGTGTTAAATAGAAAACTCCACCTCGGCCTCCATATGGGGCCTCCGTAGCAAGTCTCCTCCCCGGGATGCCATCACCGCTTGATCCCTATGAGTTCCCATCTCCCTGCCTCCACTTTAACGAGTGTTTTCTCAGTCTGGATTGATTTCTGGGCCTGCCTCTCAAAAACCTGTCTGGAAAAGGCTCTAGTTCACCTCTCCATGTAGTCTTGAGGTGCCTGGAGGCAGTAGATGTTGGGGGATGGTGTGGCAATCCCCAGAGCTTTTCCTTTCTATGTTAAATAACTGGAAAAGAGCGTTATTTTTTTCATTAAAAATTCATTTGGAAGTGGTGAGGTTTCTGAGGATGTAATTAGCCGCGTTCTCCTCCTCCATTAGCTCTCTCCAAAGCTTCCTGGGATCGCTCTTTTCTCTTTTCCTCCTCGTTTCACTCTTTCTTAGCCCTTTTGCAACTTTGCTTAGGTTTCTCCAGACTCCGAGTGGGACAGATCCTCACCGGGCACAGGCAGCAGTGAAGACAAAGTAGTTAATACAGGAGATGAGATCTGGCCCTCAACAAGTCAACGCTGACAGAGCATTTCTTTATCTCTAGACCTCTCTCCTTTCGTCTGCTGCATCATCTAACACCGTTTCAGCTCTCCAAGTGTAAACCCTGCTCTCCGGGTGGCTTTTCTCTAGAAGCATCAGGGCTAGTGGGGCAACTCTCCTGGTCCCGAATGGGAGGATACGGGAGAGAGATGGGATCAAACCTTCCCTCGAGTTGTTTTTCTTTTCTTTTTTTTTGCCCCCCC
>NW_010553913.1:16568-16792 GCF_000687285.1 Phaethon lepturus | reverse complement strand
ATCTCAGTTTCAGCAGGCATCTGCAAACTCTTTGGGTTGGCTTCCTCTCCTTCACAGTGTCCTTAAGTCCTGCCTTCGCTCCCAACTTCCCCTTCAGCAATCCTTCCCAGATCCCTGTCTTGGAAAACCCTTCTCTTGGAAAGCTCTTTCTCCTCATCCTCGGGTTCCCGGGGTCCCAGCAGCTTGGCGGCCAGATCCTGGCAAAGCTTTATTAGCCCTGCCCC
>NW_010553913.1:10501-16025 GCF_000687285.1 Phaethon lepturus | reverse complement strand
GAGGACGGCGAGCCGCTCTGCTCGTGCCCCGTTCTCCTTCCCTGTAGAATGCAGGGAGGAGGATGCCTGGCTGCTTGGAAATGCCGTGTAGCTGGCAGGTGGATCTTCCCAGGCTTTGCTCTGCCAAACCATCAGCTGCTGAGGAGTTAAAGTACCGTTTAAACGAGTCCTCAATTAGACCCCTAATGAGGGGGCATGGCACCTCAGAGACCCTTTGTCAGGCTAATTTCCCCACATGGGGTGATGTTCCTCATACACCCCAAAGGTTGGTTGTGTGCTGAGGGACCCTCCCCTTGCCCCTCCAGCTCTGAAATTACAACTGAGATTGATTAAGATTTATTCTTTTTAATTAAGATTGAGAGGCTGGAACCCCAGGGTGCACCAGCCTCAGGAAGAAGGACAATTATGCAGCAATTACACAGCCTTGTAATCACGTTATACATGGGATGTAGACTGAGATCTACCAAAGCCATTGTAAATGGGTCATCAGCAACCCCAAGAGATGCTAAACGACTCGGGCACCTTTAGCTCCTCGCCGAGGGGCTCGGATTCGGCTTGGAGAGGAGATGCTGGCTGAGAACGCCACGTGACCTCATATCTCGGTGAACTCCCTTCCCCGTGACCTCACAGCATCCATCAGCACATCGCTGCCCTGCAGGCATGTGATCCCCTCCCCTCTTCCCTTCCCAGTGGGTGATGCATGAGCGTCACTGCAGAGCTGGGTGGTGGCGAGTGCCTCCTCCCAAAACAGCATCTCTCGGCTCAGACCCTCCTTCCTCTCCTTGCGGGCACGTGGGGCTCCCCGGGTCTGGGCAGCCCTCCTGGTCCCTGTCTTTTACTCCGCTTGAAGAGGAGTAAAAACTGGGCAAGCCTACACCATGCCTCTTTATAACGCTCCCTCCGGATGCTATTTCCAGCCCAGGGGATTTTCCTGGGAGGTGAAAGCCCAAGTGTACGTACACAGGGTGATGGAAACAAGCCATAAAGGTGTTTTGGAGGCAGGATGTGAAACGTCAGGTATCTCTGGCTTGCGCTGGCTGAGTTAGCATCTCTCAGGACCTTGGGCATCTTCCAGTTTAGGTCTCCTGGTTTGGGAATACACCTTGACCTGTCTCACCCAGAGCCAAGGGTTTTCTGCACCGTGTTCCTCCAATCCCATAGCCCCGAGGTGGCAGAACTGCCACGCGGGTGCCAACGATGGGGACGCGGTCCGTTTGGGCCCAGGATGGCCAAACTTCTGCTGAAGCCCACCCAAAAGGGGTGGAGGGAGCGGAAGCATAAGCAGCACAAATTCACTCTTCTTTCCCTTCGGTTTGGTGCTGGGTTTTAAAAAAAGTGAATTTCCCTGCTCCCCCTCCCTTCAAAGAGCCGGGCAGCAGCACTGGTGGTGGTCCCGTGCCCCGGTGCCTGCACAGCCATTCCGCCAGGACCCGCCTTTGGACCCCAGGAGTCGCGTTATTAAGCGATTCTTCTGCTGGATGCAGGAATTTCAAGGACACCAATATCGTTTCCTCTCCTGGTTTTCATCCCCTTAATTCCTCCTGTCTGGCCGTTTCTAATTAGCAATGCTAACCCACACCGCGCTTGCCTTTTATCCTCCGCTAAGAGCGGGCTTGGGTTGGAATTAAAGGGAGAAATGAGGGCTGGGGGCTACGTTTTCCCACCGAGGGAGTCGGGGAACGTGGTCAACAGGAGCTGTGCCGGAGCCAAGCAGGTTGCTGATGGGGTTTATGAGCTTTAGGATGGTGTTTAACCCACGGGAGATTTTGCTGCCCTTGCCTGGTTGGCCCCACTCTCCTCTTGCTTGTAAAAAGCCGAGAAGATGCCCATCAACAGGGCGAGCAGGCTCAGCGATGGAGAGGGTGGCTGCAGGGGGTCCCCAGCCTTGCCGGGAGGTCCACCTGGGTGGCATCTGGAGGGGAAACCACCCCCAGAAAGTTTCCTTGTTCCTCCCCGTTTTCCTAGAAGGACAGATACGTCCTCGAGGAGCCAGCATCCCTTCGCCTAGCGATGCTCTGCGCTTGTCCTCATCTGGCATTTCTCGCTCGCTGGCTTCTTTTTATTCTTTTCTCTCAGTTTACAAATTAGTCAGCTTTGCCCAGTGAGGGAGGATTGATTCTTACAATGGAACACTTTTTTTTTTTTTTTTTTTTTGGTCTTTATTCCCTCCTTTTTTTAAGCCTCTAAAAGCAGCTTTTCGTTCCCCTGAAGGCAGCCGGGAGAGCTCCGAGGCGAACCCAGACACCTTGTCACACTTTGCAGAGAGCCGCGAAAGCAGCCTGCTTCCCCCTCGCTGGGCTGGTAGTGAGAAATTTCCCCGTCTGGGCTTGAAGGCAGCGTCTAGAAAGCATCTGGGGAGGTCAGGGCTGGCTTGCTGGTGACATGGAGCCTAGGGACGGTGCTTTTTGGGTAGGGTGACTTCTTAGACCCCCTCCAGCCTGGTGTACAGAGCCCCGGCTGCGGGACTTGGGGGTGGGGAGGTGGGGAAGAGGATGCTTCTGCCTCCTCGGAAATGGAGTTGTGTTGTCCAAGAGGGGTCACGCCACGGGGTTGAGCTTGCCAACGTGGCCAGCAGCCCCACTCCACGCAAGGGGCTGCAGCCGCTGTCCGTGCCCCTCCAGCATCCCCCGAGCCCCTTCTCCTGACACCGGGGAGCCCCAGGGCGCCTGGGAACGGGCAAATTTGGGCTGAGAACTCTTCCACGGAGCTGCCTGGGTTTAAATAAACTTGTAAACTGAGGCTGCTTTAGCAGGAAAACCTGAAACCGCTCGTCCAAGTAGCGTGGTTTGCGACGTTGCCACCTTCATGAGGGTCTGTCGGGCCACGGGAGCAGGTGGTGGCCCCAAAGCCACCCCCGGGGACACGGATGGGGTGCCTGAGGTGCCGTGTTTTCATCCCCAGGGCCTGGCATCCTCTGGGCAGCCAGAGGCGTGGAAATATCTCAAGGGGCAGTTCCTGAGACGGTCAACAGCACTTTGAGATACCAGCCCGTCCCCCCACCCTGCACAACCCTCTGGGTCTGAAATGGGGAAAAAAATTTAAAAAACCCATTTTGGTCCAAAACGTGGGGTAGTTTTTCAGCTGTGCCCCTCCTCGCAGGCAAAATTAAGAAGGGCTGTGTGAGATGTTACGACAAGACCCAGCCGTTGCTGGAGACACAGCACAGGGGTTTCTCCTACGTCTGCAGCTTCATCAATAAGTGCCGGTGGCAGCGGGGAGGGGAGCGTGGGGTCCCCGGAGGGGTTACAGTGACCTGAGTTTCAGTGTCCAACCATCTGCAGGGTAACCAATCCTTTAGATGTGCACGGAGCTGGCTGCAAGCCTGATCAGCTCTCTAATCCGGCTGAACAACAAGTCCTTGGGGAAGGGATGGGGTCAACACCACCAAAGACCATATGAAGGTCTTGCATCGCCTCCAGCTGCTTTTGAAATTGTGTGCTGGGGCTGGGGAGGGAGGCTGCAGTGAAATCCTCCCCCCTCTCCACCAGCTGCAGCAGGACCGGGGCTACCAATGTTGGATTTTCACCCCGTTGAGATACTGGGATGGGCGTCTTTGGCTCCACGGCGGTGGCCGGGTGAGGGTTGACAACCCACCAGCAGCCACCCCTGCTACCCCCTGGCTGGCTCAGCCCTGGCACATGCCATTATATTTCTGAACACCTTAAAATCCCCATAGCCGCTCCAATTTACGGCATTTTTCTACCTCTTTTCTCTACCGTGAGCGGCAGCGTTTGACTGCTAGATCTGGCATCTGCTACAGCATCGCCTGGAGCCGTCGGCTTTGCAGCGATGGGTCGAGTAACCCAGAGAGACGGAATTATATATAGAAAGACAGGAGATAGATAGAGATGTCGTTAGAGAGGAGCTGGGAGCCAGGTGAGAACCTCCGGGCCCATGGGTTTTTTTTTTGTGGATGAAAGGAGCTTACTTCAGTGAAGAGCGTTATTATATTCAGATTCCCATTTAGGCTTCTCCAAGTTGTACAACAAAAGGAATATTAAATGATCTTGCAAAATTTATGTTACAAATCAATGTAACCTGCATAAATCAACCCAGCCAAAGCAAGAAGGAAAGGTTTGGGGTTTTTTTTTTTTCAAGTACCTTGCTGTGACAAAGTCACTGCTTTAGAAATGAAAGATGCTGCATCCAGCTGGAGAAGACCTTAGAAAAATGTCATGCCTTCAGCCAGAAACATCTCCTTGCTCCCTTTTTTTTCTGCGACTGGGAGAAGAAGGAATCACTTTTCTTCTTTTCCGAAAAATCCGGCACTTTCCGCATGAAGTGAACTGCTGAGAGGTCTGGCGGGTGTTACACACATCGCTCCGGAGCTAAAACTTCTTGTAGACGCAGGCAAGCGTGCGGGCAAAACTTGGGGCAGCGGGGATGGTGGGACTCTTGGACCAGGAGGAAATCTGTGGTCAAAAATCGGGGTGGGAGAGCTGTCCTGGAGCCCCCTTGGGTCTTCCAGGTAAGGAACTCAGCTTTGCCCTGTCTCAAGCTTGTTTTGTCCACGAAGCTTTTTTGTCAAAGGCGTTTATGTGTGCAGGATGTGACGGTGTGAAGCAGCCTGGTAGGAACGCCCCAATGTCCAGCGTGGGTGGATGTCCCTCCCTCCAGGCTTGGACCTGCAGAGACCGCACATGAGATGAGGCCGAAGTGTGGTGGACAAGAAACAGCTGAGGAAGACCCTTCTGCTGAGCTACGTGTGCAGCGCGGAGGCTGGAGAGCGGAGAGGGGAGCAGCAGGTCCTACATGGCCCCCAGGGGCTTTCCCAGGGAGGACCTTTCCCGTTGGCATCCGGCAGTGCCGATCCCATCTCTGCCCTCCGGTGTAATGAGCACGCCTGGAGGACCTCTCTCTGGGCAGAGTATCAGCAAGGCTTTTGTGAGATGCTCCTGCTCTTCCATCTCCTGGTCGAGAGGGAACATGAGATCTGTTGGCCCTTCCAGTTCTTCTTCCAGAAAACAGTAAGTTTCTGGGTGCTTCTTCCTTGGACCAAACAGTCCAGGTGGTGAAAGTCCGTAATTGCTGCTGGCCTGAAGTCCTCCCACCCTGGAGAGGTGGCCCTCACTCAACTTGCCCAGGCAGTGCTGATCCCTGCAGGGGCTTTGGGCTTTGTGGCTACGGAGAAGCTGGGCCACAGGCACCTTCCCCGCCCTGGGTTCCTGTTTTCCGTGTCCCCCAGTAACACAGCTGTGTGGTGGACATAGGTGTGGGGAAGAGCTTCATCATGCCGAAGATCGCGGTTGCATTTATGGATCCCACCTCTGCAAAACACCTGGATGAGTCCCAAGCCTCCTCAGCACCTCCACGTATCCAGCAGCAAACACCCTCGTAGATCCAGCAGCATCATTTAGAGAGGATGCCAGCAACGGAGAGTAAATATTTGCACAGCGGCTGGCGTCACCTAAACCCGCTAAATATGCTGAGGACATGGGTCAGGGCCACCGAGCAGGGGACACGCTCTCCTGAGATGGCTCCGTGGTGAGATTCTGGAAGACCTTAACCCTTTGCACTTGCTCTT
>NW_010553913.1:7831-10467 GCF_000687285.1 Phaethon lepturus | reverse complement strand
CTGAAGCTGCAGCCGTTGAGCTCTCCCGAGCTCTCCTCCCATGGGCCAGCCCTTCTTATGGCCCGCTGACGCTGCTTGGGTGGACAATGTTCCCTCTCCTCCGGGTTTAACAGCCTGATTTTCCCTGCCCAGGTTGGCTTTTATGTCCCATCCCAATGGCTGGCAGCTGCTCCCCCCTTCTGCCCTTAAAACACAGCATGGTCTCTGCCCCAGGGTTTGCTTTTCTCACCTCTCAGGGGATTACTCGCTCGCCGGTCCCCGGCTTTTGCTCCTCCTTCCAGCGAGCGTTCAAGTCCTTTGATGATGTCTGGAGGCTGCGGGAGGTGAGTGTGTGTTGAGATCCCATCCTTGGTCATCCCCACCTCTCCTGTATCTGCCCAGGTACCCCGAGCATCCTGCATCCCTCCGCCCAAGTACCCTGAGCATCCTGCATCCATCTTCCCAGACATCCCTCCAGCCAGCCACCACCCACCCACAGCTCCTGGTCCACGGGAAGGAGAGAGGTCATCCTTGGAGCTCATCCCTCAGCCGCGCTCCTCAGCGGCTTTGATTATCTCAAATAATATTTGCACAGACTTTCTCTTGCGCTCGCCCATCTCGATGAAGCCCGTGGTCTTTGAGGGTCTGGTTAGCCGGGTTTGGAGATTTTTTGGAAGCCTGCAGGCTTCCCCTGCTGTTAGCTCCCTCCGTGCCCCTCTTCCATCTGCTCCCCCCTCCAGGTTTTCCTGATGGGGAAGCCCTGCTGAAATTCCCACCTCGTGGCCTTGGTGGTGCAGGAGCAGGTCCTGCGGGAGAACGGGAGCAGGAGTGACATCCTGATGGTGAGTGGCAGGAGTGAGGAAGGGAGGAAAAAAAGGGGTGAAAAAAGGAGAGGGGGAAAGCGGGAAAAAAGGGGGAAAAAGGGGAGGAAAAAGAAAAAAAAAGGGGAAAACAGGGAAAAGCCCTCCTCTTTAGCATTGCAAAGAGGTGGACGGCCAAGTTCATGACAAAATAAACAAGCACGAGGAGGAAAACTGCTTCTGAGCACGGTGACGTGCTGAGCTGCGACTGCTGCTTCGGGGGGACACACGCTCGTCTCGGAGAGGAGCTCCAGGTGCTGCCCGTGGCTCAGCCCCACCTGGGTACCCCGTCCTCCGCGCGGCTGGGCAGCATCTCCCAGAGCCCTCCTGCTTTTTCTGTCTTCTTTTGGTCGTGCCGGCACCAAGGATGTGGGGAACAGAGAAATAGATCCCAAACTGCTAAGAATTATCACCTTTTTTTTTTTAATAGGTGGGGAAACTGAGGCAAGCAGCTGTGGAGCAAGGAAGGGTTGGACTTTGTCATCTCCCCAAAGGCGAAAGCCACCGAAGGGCCCTTGAATCTCCATGAGGGTTAAAGGAGGAGAAGCACGAGGCTCCAGCTAGCGTGAGGAATTCATTCATCCTCAGCCAGGCTGGCAGGTGGAGCAGAAAAATCTACCGATATATTCGAGATCTTAATAAGTTTGGGAGCGTCCAGTGGCTGGTCATACGGAGCCGCCGCCGCCGAACGGCTTTTATCACTCCGGACACTTCTGCTGATGCGGAGCCATTTGTTGTGCAAGGGATGGTCCCTGGGCAAGGCTCGGGAGAAGGCTGAGCTCACGCCGCCTGACACGCTTCGTTTAGGAGCTAAGAGGACGCGGGAAGGAGGAGAGGAATGTTGGGAAAGCCTCCGGGGAGGAAAGCCCTCCCGCGTCGGGAAGGGGCCGTGCGAGGGCGTTGGGATGCTGGTGGTACCCGAAGCCCAGCATCCTGGTCCAGGGCTGACCGGGACGCTAAAAGTACTGGTTCCCAGGATCCGGCAAGGAAGAGCTGGAAGAGTTGAGGGTGTTTTGTTATTATTTTCTTGGCCTGGGACATCTTAAAAGGCAGAGCATGACAACGAAGCGTAGACGTCCCTCTCCATCTCCATCGAAGCCCGTTTATCCCTATATATATTTTATTGTTGTCCAGCTGAAACGGGAGAGATCTTTAATGCGCCCTATTTTCGATGGACGGGGCGTTCGTTTTGGGCAAAAACTCTCTTGAAGAGGGAACCCATTGCGTGGGCTGAGGGTGAGAGGAGACGGGGGAGGCCGAGCAACGCAGTCAACGTCGGTGTTGGCTCAGCTTGCGATGGCGCTTCTGCAGGTGGAGGGACGAAGGGCGATCCCTGCGAAATTAGCTAAAATTTGGGAAGATCTCAGCCTTGTTGATAAATCGGCCCCCGACTGAGCCCGAGCTGACCGAGGGATTGCGCCACGATGAATTTCTTAGGATTAATCACACCGCGTCCCTGCTGAGATTTTTAACGAGATTATGCTTCCCGAGCCTCGTCGCTTGGCTTTCTCCTCCTCCTCTTTCCTTCCCCTTTCGCAGCACGTTGTGTGCAGCGGGATTTGGTTTTGGGGTTGGGGTTTTTTTTTCTCCCGCCCCGGGATGCTGGTGAGGGGGAACGAGCAGCGGCAGCAGCTCCGTCATGGGGGATGTCACCTCAAGCTGGGCTTTGGGGGAATGAGTTCCTGGGGAATTGCCCTTCCCTGGACGAAGCTGTGCTGGGCTGGAGAGGTTGCTTCTCCACGGGCAAGGCTGCCTCTGCTTTCGCCAGCACAAGGAGGGGCAGACAGATTGCTCCGG
>NW_010553913.1:7361-7800 GCF_000687285.1 Phaethon lepturus | reverse complement strand
TTTTCCCGGGGGAACCCCGCGGGAGCCGGTGGGCTCTGCGACACGGATAACGAGGTGCTGGCCGCATTTCGGGGTGATTCGCCGTCGTTGAGGGCGGTTCGGCCTCATCCGGACAAACACAGCACCAAAGCGGGAGCTCTCAGCTGGAAGAGGCGTTATCCCAGTTCTGGGATGCTCGTGACCCGTCTCCTTGCCAGAAGTTTGCTCCGTACCTGAAACTTCGTTTTCTGCCTCCGGGTAATATATTTTCCCCCACTGCATCAGTTATCTACCTATCCCCACCCCTCTCTCTGCAAAACTTTGCCTTTCTTACCCTGAATATTTATTTAAAAATAAAATAAATTGCTTTTATCGAAATGAAGCTGGCTTTGGGCTTGCAGCAGAAATTCCCCCACCTCCTACGTTGTTGGTTTGGTGGTTTTTTTTTGTTTTTTTTTTT
>NW_010553913.1:3487-7339 GCF_000687285.1 Phaethon lepturus | reverse complement strand
AGTCAATGAGCGTGAGCCGATTTGGGGTTGATGCCATCCTGGGCTGGGTTTAGGTGCCGCGGCACAGGCGGACGTGTGGCTTCGCGGCGTCGGGCGGCTTTGGCAGGATAAGGGAGAGCGTGTTGATAATCAGCCTCGTACCCGCCGGGAGCTCAACGGCTTAAAGGGGAGGAGGGTTTTGCTTGCAAAAGGCCCTTTGTGAGGTGCCGTTGTTTTTGGGGAGGGGGACAAAAGTGTCCTGTGGACGGACGCTGCGGTGGGGTTAAGCCACCCTTCCCAGCTCCTCCTCACCCGTTATTTTATTCCCCCCTCCCTAATGAGGGGCAGGGCTGTCATGGGGGGAGCTTGGGGGGCATCAAATGCAGGGCTTGGCTTTGTTCCTTCGGATGGGATGGGATGGGATGGGATGGGATGGGATGGGATGGGATGGGATGGGATGGGATGGGATGGGATGGGATGGGATGGGATGGGATGGGATGGGATGGGATGGGATGGGATGGGATGGGATGGGATGGGATGGGATGGGATGGGATGGGATGGGATGGGATGGGATGGGATGGGATGGGATGGGATGGGATGGGATGGGATGGGATGGGATGGGATGGGATGGGATGGGATGGGATGGGATGGGATGGGATGGGATGGGATGGGATGGGATGGGATGGGATGGGATGGGATGGGATGGGATGGGATGGGATGGGATGGGATGGGATGGGATGGGATGGGATGGGATGGGATGAGATGGGATGGGATGAGATGAGATGATGGGATGGGATGGGATGATGAGATGAGATGATGGGATGGGATGGGATGGGAGTGTCTGAGGGTGCTCAGCACCCAGAGAAGGGGTGTGGATGAAGGGGAGGAATGGATGCTATGTCCCTTTCCCTCTGGGCCAACTCAAGGTGTCTCATTTCCCTCCCTCTCTCTTTTCCACAGGGAGGGAAACTGAGGCACGGCAGGGGCAAGCACCCTCCAGCTTTCCAGTTCCTTCCTCCAAGATCAGTGAGGCCAGCTGGAAAGACTGGGAGCTCTTGGGACTGTTTCAAAGGGCAACAAGGGGCACCTGGAAGAATTGGGCTTAACTTCTGCTCCCCAGGGATGAACGGCTGGAGGAACGGTCTCCTCCATGGGGAAAAGATGCAGCAGCTCCCAAGGGGTGTAGGGAGAAGGATTTGGGCTTGCTGGAGGAAAAAAGGTGCTTCCCCCTCCCAGCAAACCCCAAAAACTCTTCTGGTTTGGGCTTTTCTAGCTCCCGTTTCCCAATCCCTTCTCCACACGCACCCAGATCCGGAGCTGCCGCTTCCATTTTCCCACCACCAACAAAACAAATAAGCAGACTGAGATGAAATTTCCACCTCTCCCCAAGCCAAAAGCCCATTTCTCTTTTTTCCCCAGACGGTTCTTGTCGCTTTTTCAATTGCTCCTAATGGAGATGTCCATCACGGAGCGCGCCGGCAAGGACATTAACCCAGATATGATTCCAGGCAGGAAGGGATGCATTAATGACCGTTTAAACCTGTGTACGTAGCTGGTCCGGCTGAAGATAATGGGTTGATTTCTCTTGCTTTCTTGACAGGTGAATTTTTTTCCTTCTCTTTTTAAACCCAGCCGTGTGCAGGGCTGTTTTCAGGTTGCCCAGGCCAGCTTCAGCCTTGTTTTGGCTGGCGGAGAGGATGAGCATCATGGTGAGATGCAGCCAGACCCATAGAGGGACCTCTCACCCCTTCCTTCAGCAGAGATTTCATCCTACAGATCTTCTGCAGCAAACATTAAGGCGGCGGGGGGGGGAAAGCAGGTCTTCTAGCTGGGAATGGCAAAAAGGATCTGGATTTGGGGTTTTGTGGGTAAAACCAGGGCTAACCCATACCCAGCATCCCTCCAGCCTTGAGCTGAGCGGAAAACCTTCCTTTAAGAGTAAGTGCTGGGGTCCTAATGTTGCATTATATAGCATAAAGCAGAGTAATACTCAACCAATTACGCTAATGCTGCTTATTTGCTCTTGTTACAGAGAGCAATTGCTCACCCAGAAGCTATTAAATTAGATAAGAGCAGAACAAACAAAACTATTCATTTTATTCACTATATATTTATACACCTACCACTCCAGAGCATAAGCAGTCACCACTCTCAGGGTGTCAGCTATTCCACTTGTGAGCCAGGCAAAAAGGCATTTGTCACGGCTGTGGGCGGTGTTTCTCCTTTTAAAGCGGCTGTAGGAAAGACACGGGACCTGTTGGGGTTTATTTATCCTCCCTGCCGTCAGCTCAGCTTCCCGCCGGTGGTTTTGGGGCCTCTCCCAGGCAAGGGGGGAAACTGAGGCACGGGGGGAGCATGGCCATGACCCCACCGTTGACTATATCTGGTGAATTAAATGAGGGTTTTGGGGACCCCACTGCAAGCACACGCCGTCCTGGCAAGGTTTGGGGACAATCCTCTGCTGGTGGCAACTGCCACCGCTGTCCCAGCCCACCTAGGAGAGCCCAGGTAGTTGCAAGGCAGGAGGGCAGCGATGGGTTAAACCTGGGGCAAATATTAAACAACTGAGAGCAGTCAGGAGGAGTAAAGGGTGAGGAGGAAGAGGAGGAGGAAGAAGGAGGAGGAGAAGAAGAAGAAGGAGAAGAAGAAGAAGGAGAAGAAGGAGGAGAAGAAGAAGAAGAAGAAGGAGAAGGAGAAGAATGAGGAGAAGAAGAAGGAGGAGGAGGAGACGAAGAAGAAGAAGAAGAAGAAGAAGAAGAAGAAGAAAAGACGAAGAAGAAGAAGAAGAAGAAGAAGAAGAAGAAGAAGAAGAAGAAGAAGAAGAAGAAGAAGAAGGAAAAGAAGGAGGAGAAGAAGGAGAAGAAGAAGGAGAACAATGAGGAGAAGAAGGAGAACAATGAGGAAAAGAAGGAGAAGAATGAGAAGAAGGAGAAGAATGAGAAGAAGAAGAAGGACAAGAAGCAAAAGGAGAAGAAGGACAAAAAGAAGAAGAAGAAGAAGGAAAAGAAGGAGAAGAATGAGGAGAAGAAGGAGAAGAAGGAGAAGAAGAAGGACAAGAAGCAAAAGGAGAAGAAGGACAAGAAGAAGAAGGAGAAGAAGGAAAAGAAGAAGATGACGATGAAGAGGGTGGTGGCAGGAGGTGGCTGTAGCATCCCTGCCAGCTGATGCGAGGCTCCCTTGGGATGAGCAGGGACTGGGGTTGGGTGGGGGGTCTGAGACACCCTCCTGCCCAGTTCCCAACTGGTCTGGGGCTGGGAGACAGCTTTGCCCTGCGGCTGCCCTGCTCAGGATGTGGCCCTGGCAGCAGCCCAGGGCTGGGATGAAGCCGTGGTGAAGCGGCCGGTTCAGCTGGCAGCTCGCATCACACTCCTCCTCGGGGTCCCACGGGAGAGGTCAGGCACCGGGGGGGCTGCAGTACCCTAACGAGGGGCTGCTTATTAAAGCGGCTCATGTAACCAGTGTCCCCGCTGAGGAGGGGATGCTCGGGCTCCTCAAGCTGGTGACTTGCTTCGAAATGTGCTGCTGCACCCGCGGAGGGGCTGGGGGTGCCTGGGGAGCACCAGTGGAGGGGGGGCTGCCCCCCCCGGGACCCAGCCAGCATCACCCCCCTGGAGCAAGGCAGCAAAATTCGGCTGCTTTATTTAGGTTATAGACACATCCTATAAATAACTCGCTCCAGAGAAGTCTGCTGCGAACAACACGCTTTAAAAAACATGTTATTATCCACTCTGCCTCCCTAATTAATTCCATCTCCTGCCACCCATGAGCGAAGCCCGCGGGGCACCCGGCACGTGTGCTGGGGTGGGACGCCGGGGGCGGGGGGGTGTTGGGCCCCCTGGGAGGTGGGTGTCGAGACCCCCAGGGAGATGCTGA
>NW_010553913.1:2867-3378 GCF_000687285.1 Phaethon lepturus | reverse complement strand
ATGCTGCTGGGGTGGGTGAGACAGCGGTGGGTGGTGTTTTGGTGTCCTGCCAACGCCGGGACGGCCGAGCCCCCTCGGGTCACTCCTTCTGGGCAGGGAAACCCTCGATTGTGAAACCTTCCCAGCGTAGGCTGGCGGTAGCTGGGGTGCTTCTCCTGCATGGCTGGGCGCAGGCAGCACCGCCAGACCCCGCGGTGCACCCACGGCTGTGCTTCCGTGCCTCCGGGTGGGAAGATGCTGGAGAAAACATCTCCCCTGGCTTCCCAAAGGAAGCTTGAGTCACTCCTTCTGGGCAGGGAAACCCTCGATTGTGAAACCTTCCCAGCGTAGGCTGGCGGTAGCTGGGGTGCTTCTCCTGCATGGCTGGGCGCAGGCAGCACCGCCAGACCCCGCGGTGCACCCACGGCTGTGCTTCCGTGCCTCCGGGTGGGAAGATGCTGGAGAAAACATCTCCCCTGGCTTCCCAAAGGAAGCTTGAATGCCTTTTATTTTTTCAGCAGCAGCAGCTGGT
>NW_010553913.1:0-2834 GCF_000687285.1 Phaethon lepturus | reverse complement strand
CCTGAGCCTCTTCCCACCTTGCGGGAGCTGGGTGAGGATCTCCTCTGCCCTTACGCCCAGCCCTGGACTCAAGACACCCATGGGAGCACGGGAAGGCTGGAAGGGAAGGAGTCCAGAGCTGCTGAGGGTGATGTCCCTGGTGATACCCACCCCGTCTTCGCCGTCTGGGGCAAACGTTGCTCTCCAGCAAGGTCTGGCTTGCGCTGGGGACCGTGACGGTGGCCAGGCTCAGGAGGTCGGAGGACGACGCCCTTTGCGAAGGCTGGTGTAGGTTCAAAGCTTCATGGACTTCGCTCGCATCTCAAGGAGCGTGATGGATTTTCCCAGCGTAGCTGAGGGCCAGGTTGGGTTGCAAAGCATTAAAGCAATCCAAACGGGCTGGAAACCCGAGGCAGGAGTTTTGGCCAGATAAGGGAGGGAACATTCCTCACGCAGAGCCGCTGAGATCAGGGTGACGACAACTTTATTCAATTTTCAAGAGCTCAGAGAAACCTCCGGTGAAACGCAGGCGCCTTGAGCTGGGAGAAGGGAACCACACGGATTAAAAGGGTGCTTCTCCCAGTCACCTCCAGTGTCCCCAGCGGCTGGTCCAACACTGAAGGCTAATTTGAGCTACCAGGACAGGTCCCAGAAGCCGCATTTCTTCTCCGCTGGCTTTGGCTAAAACCCTGCCTCCCTGGATGGGATGCTCAGTGCGGGTCGGGCTGGGACCAAGAGCCGGGAATTTGGGTGAAGCCATGCCAGCGTCATCTGCCCGTGGATGTCCCTGCGGGCTGTGGGTGTCCCCCCCATCTCCTGGGGACAGTGGGTTTCTCATCCTTTGGGAAAAGAAAGCCCCCGGATTCACATCCCAAGCTGCGCTTGGCTATAAAAAACCTGGAGGTGACGTTCCTGAAGAGCTTTGCTGACATCCCTGATGAGGCCGGCACGCAAACAGGGATGCGAATCGGGAGCGAGTTAATTACAAGCTCTGTTAAGAACACGGAGGGGAAGAGAAAATCACCTTTAATTGCTCAATGTGGTAGAGGAATGCCAGCGTAGAATTAAAAAATACCGGCAAGCCATAAAACGAGTTAGGGGAGCACGTCTTTGGGGGACCACCACCCCTTGCAGACCCTCCCCAGCCATCTCTGGGTCAAGCGTGGGGTGGGGAAGGAGCTGGCCGAGCTCAGGCGAGGTGGTGGCAGAGCTGGGACCTCCCCGCTCCATCCCGTGGGTTTCTCCATGTAATTGCTCTTCAATTTGACGTTATTCGAGGTGATGCCCAGGTTGGGGAGAAAGGAGGAGAGGAGCCACCTCACCCCAAGCTTGATTTTTGGTTTTATTACCCCAGATCGTTTTATTTTTCCCCTCTTTTCTTGCCTTCCCGCCTCAAGACCAGCTCCAGGAGGGAACGAGCTTGCACAAGCCTCTCCCTTCTCCTATACTTGCCCTGGAATAAATGAAGTTTCGAACACGTGCTCCGGCTGAAAGCGCTTCCCGGCTCCGGCTGGAGAGTTCGGAGGAGTTTGGCGGAGGAGGATGCTCTCCAGGTTTCCTTTGCCCGCTCCTCCGCCTGCAGACGTGTGCCGAAAGGCCGGCTGGGATTTGCTCGGGGATCAGGGTGAACGTACCCTGTGCCAGCCAAGGGGGAAGTCCCCCCGTGCCTCAGTTTCCCTTCACAGCGGCTCAGGGCAGGAGGGAGGTAAATGGAGGGGCATCTACCCAGGCACGGAGGTGAAGAGATGGCGCAGGAGCCATCCCAGCTCCCCTGCGGGCCATCCCGCAGGACGGCTGAGACCTGGCACGCTCATAGCACCTAAGCGGGCTCTCTCGGCTGCAGGTTTCCCAGCAATCAGACAGACGTGGAGAACATTCCTTTTGATTATTTCCTTTTAAATCTTGATTTTTTTTTTATTTTTTCCTTTTTTTTTTTTGTCTGGGGAGAGCAGAGCCGTTGGGTCACAGGGAAAGGGCGCGATTCCTCTGCAGCGGCACCACGAGCAGGTTTCCTTGTCCGGTGAGGCTGTAGCATCTCTAAATTTGGCTGATTTGGGGGGAAAATTAATTGCAAGAGACTGGCTCCTGCGGGGAGACGTGGCTGTCCTTGTCCTCTGTCACCGGCTTAGCTGGGAGGCCTTGGTCCTATCCACTCGTCCCCATAGCACAGGGGTTGAAGAGGATGCTTGACCTTGATCCTGGGGCTTGGTGGCCCTTGGTATGGTGGGAACTGGAGAAAAGAGGGAGATTTCTGCCAGAAACTGTTAAAAATCGCTTGTGGGAAAAGTCTGCTGTTCCCCAAAATGGCCTGTTCCGGGGCAAGGAAGCAGAGATTCACGTTCAGTTAAATTCCCCTTTTTCTCCCCCATGCTGTCTTGAAAAATCAAGTCAGTGCTGGTAAATCCATGTGAAAAGGGATTAAAATGGAGGTAGGAAAACCCTGGGAATGAGCTTTCGGGTGAGTTTGATACAGATGGAGGCAGAGGAGCCTACGTGCCACCGCGCCCCGCGGCGACCAGGCGTCCCCGCTAATTCAACACGTTGACACCCCAATTACTCACCTGACTGGTTATCCCAGGTTGCCTAAAAATAATAATAATAGAAACCCAGTTTTTTGGTAATCAGGTTGCTAAGTAATTTAATCGCTTGGGAACGAAACAAATTCACTGTATTGGTAATTCTTTCTACAAAAGGAAAGCAGAATGAGCTTGAAATTTGGGGGTTGAGCCCAGCGGAGAGGGATGGAGGCACGGAAGGGGTGCTGGGGGCTGGCCCCATGCCAGCGCTGCCTCAGTTTCCCCAGCACCGTGGCTTCCCCCTGCCCCCTTTTGGGGAGCTACCCCGCGATGCCCCCA
>NW_010553912.1:157833-210419 GCF_000687285.1 Phaethon lepturus | reverse complement strand
ACGGCAAATAGTTCCGGTGGAACTTCTGTAATAAAATGGATTATGTCTTGAGAGCACGTTAGCCAAGACGGCAGAAAAAACTCCCTTTTCTGTCTTGTTACAGGGTTAAAGGACGGGGATGCTGAAGCACCTGGTACTGCTTAATATTACACACGTCCCCGATTGGATTCATTGTTCTCTTCCCAAGAATCACAGTAATGGTCAGGACTGAAAGGCGGAGGGGGACGTCCTGGCCTAACAGTGGAAAGAGCCTGGCTCGGGGCAGAGAGCGGGAGTCTTTCCTGGTCACTCCCCTGCTCCGGTGGCGTTTTGGCTGGCGACCAGCAGGCTGCGTGCCGAGGTCCCCAGAACCTGCTCGGCTCCCTGCAGAGCAAGCCCGTGTTTACCGATTGCAGCAACAGCTTTCTGTAAACAGTCATACGGGGTTGCCTTGGTTTAATATCTAAGAACTTCACTAATGTTACTAGATCAAACCCTGCAAGCTTCAGTGTGACTGGCATTATTTTCTATAGGTGACGAAAGCACAGAGACAGAGCGATCTACTAGGGTTCAATAGGAAGTTTGTAACAAAGCAGGTAATAAAGTCCAGTGCTCCCTCCCACGCCTGCTACAGACCAGCCCTACTGCAATTTACTAGTACTAAAAATAATCACATATAAAAGCTGTAATGCCACCAGTGATGAAAATGGGGCTGGTGGGAGACAACTGAATTAACTTGCTTAATTCGTTTTTGATCACATGTATCTGTGGTGTTCACTGCCCTGTGAGCTTAAAAAAATGTACATTACATTTATTTGAATGTTGGCAATGAAAGAGTTCTAGGCTTAAGAGTGTTTCTACACTCCCCATAGAGAAAAAGAAATCTAAGTTTTGCAGCCTCTTGTTTCAGTATCGGCACATAGGAAAGTGGATACGGTACCTGCAGTTACTAAGGTTTGATATAACATGCAGGGTCCAGAAAGATCCACTGTACTTTGTTTGTAGTCCAACCAAAGCTGCTTGTTTGGTTCCTAGCTTTGGCTAGCTGTTCTCCCTCTTCCTTAAACTCCTTCTATCTGATGAGAAACATCATTACACTTAATATTCTTACAGGAATTAATATTGCAAGCTCAATGGTTTGTGTCACTGTCAGAAGGTTAGTGGGCTTTCTTATTGAACTTGGCATCCATCATCTCCAGAAAGGTCAGAGAATGTAATAAATATTCAAAGTATCTTTTTCTGTGGAAATGCTCAGTGTTGATGGCAATGTGCCAAGTCCCATGAGGAATAAATGTCCAAGGCAAATTATGTCACTTGAGGGTTTTTTCCCTTCTGTTTTCTCTCTGCTGTTGGCTATTATTATCGCTGTTACCTTAGATAAAGCAAGAATGGGGTAATGGTTTTAAACTAAAGGAGGGTAGATTCAGAGTCGATATAAGGAAGAAATCTTTCACAACAAGGGTGGTGAAACCCTGGCCCACATTGCCCTGAGAGGTGGTAGATGCCCCATCCCTGGAAACATCCCAGGCCAGGTTGGACAGGGCTCTAAGCAACCTGATCTAGTTGAAGACGTCCCTGCTCATTGCAGGGGGTTGGACTAGATGACCTTTGAAGGTCCCTTCCAACTCAAACCATTCTATGATTCTATAAAGAATGGGTGAGGGGACAATGTCAACTTGGAACACAAATGTGTGATTTGGAAGCACTATAATGGCAGTATCTTGCTCAGCTTTGCTTTCCTCAAAGCTGGAATGGAGGAGAGAGCAGGTCTTGCCATGTTGGCAGTCGCTGTTTATGGTTAAGAGAAAAGGAAAGGATTGAACTCTGGAGAAAGAAGAGGGAAGATGACTGTGCAGTTCTAGAGAAGAAGGGACCACCGCAGTATCTTGCCCATGCGCCTCAATGGCTTATAGTGGCTCTGATTATTGCTAACAGTATATATCTGTCTTCTGTTGGGTTTTTTTCTCCCTCAGAATACCAGATCATATTCAGCTCTCCAGATCTTACTCTTCAGGTGTGCTTGGGGTAGATCTAAGGGGTTGACTGGGGCTCTTTGGGCAACCATTCCACTCACTAGGAGACTATGTCGAAATATTTGAAACAGCAGAAGTGTTGTAAACATTCTGAATAAAGTGGTTTGCAAGAAGAGATTTTGAGGAAGGGGCAAGTGGTTTGTGGAAAGAACCAGGGAACTGTATTAAACATAGGAGTGTGAAAGACTTGTTTAATAAAGGCTTAAGCGTACTTGAATTGTGGCTCCCTGCAGGCCAGTCAGCAGCTATACAAAGAGCTTATAGGATGATAGTAAACTTCTCCACCTTCCACATGAAAGGCCTTGGTCTGCTTTCTCTAATGTAAACAGATAGAATAAAAGCAACTGGTGTCATTAAGACAGTCCTCTCTATGCTTTACTCACCTTAGTCTGAGGATTAGTAAAAACCAAACCACATAAAATAGTTCTTAATGATGTAGCATAATGTGCCATGGGAAGCCATTGAGGTAGAAGCTGGTAGGGGAGGTTTAAGAATAGGATAGGATAGGATAGGATAGGATAGGATAGGATAGGATAGGATAGGATAGGATAGGATAGGATAGGACAGAACAGAACAGAACAGAACAGTATAGAATAGAATAGAATAGAATAGAATAGAATAGAATAGAATAGAATAGAATAGAATAGAATAGAATAGAATAGAATAGAATAGAATAGAATAGAATAAAATATGCATCATTCCTGCAGCTCTTGCACAGGACTAGCAGGCTCTAAGCATCTTAAAGGTCTGATCCCATATTTAAAAGTGTAAAGCTACACACCACCCTGAAAAACATGGAGTAAGAGAGTCTCTGATGTAAAAAAGGCTCAGAAAGACAAATTGATGCATACAGCAGATGTTGGAAGCATTTCTAAATGAAGTTGTTTGCCAGAAGATATTTGGAGGAAGGAGCAAATGGCTGGTAGAAAAGAACCGGGGAACTGTTTTAACTCCAACAATATGAAAGTCTTCAGCCATCCTTTTGTCTAAAACCAAATTCATTTGTCACTGGGCTTGCTCCCATTCCTCAGGTACACTCAAATAGCTGTGAACCTGGGTGCTGCTGAAGGGAGTCAATTTAACAGTGAAGAATAGTCAGAGAGCCCCCACCCAGCCACAACCCTCTGTTTTGTGACTCAGTCCTCATGCCACAGCACAGGAAAGTAAAAAGCATGACCTACCTCCATCTTGACATTCCATTGCAAATCCATCTATGAAGTGGTATTCCCTAAAGTTGCTGCCTCTTTGATGTATCAAGAATGCTGTAACACAGATAAGAAAGAGTAGACACTGCACCTTAAGGAGGTGAAAAAAGCCCTAAACTGTGGCCTAATTCTTTCTCACATTATTCCAGTGCCTTCCCCGACCTTCTGGAAACTTGCCATGTCTGCACCAGAAGAAGAGTAAGGGTGTTGTGTTTTAGAACTGCATGTCCTGTTTTGGAGAAGGAGCTCCAGATCACCCCAAAGCATTTCATGGGTAGAAGGAAGAAAAGAGTGGCTGGTTATTTCTTCAGAAACAATAACAACTGGGTGTCCTTGAATTACCGTAGAAATTGGTCATAAGCCAGGAGACAGCCAAAGTCCTTAGCCATGAGCATGGTTACACCCTTTGTCAACACCAACAACAGAGACTTAATGGAGACTGAGCCATGCTGGAGGCTGTTGAAAGCCTGATTTGATAGCCAGTCATTTGGGTGACATGCAGATGGCCTGCAGTTCAGAGTTTATGGATTCGTGTTCATGGTAAATGATGTCAGAAGCCTGGCACATTCGCCAATTTTGGCACTATTAAGTATATTACCATAAGCTTATTGGAGTGCTGATGGTGCACATAATATAGTGTGTAATAACCCTGTGCCCCAAGTTTGAGATTGGGAGAGTCTTTCAGATCATAAGAGACTTTGGCCAGGGCGGGAGAGGGACGAGCATAGCGAGGAACGATTATTCTTCTTCACTGAAGAAAGAGGAAAATAAACTCTCCAGGAAGGGCATAGCAATAACTTCCGTTAGCAGTGGTCTTGCTAAAATGCAGTGAGCATACACAGCAGAGGGCAATCACATCTTCATTGTTGTAAAGATTCAACATCCCACCCAGAAAAGCTTGTCTGGACAGTGGTGGAGCATTGAAATGAGGCCTGGATATTAGCTGCTATTGAGAAGTCAACGGGGGGAGCTCAAGACCCACCGGGAATAATTTTTCTTCAAGATCTTGAATAAATAGTGAGAAGCCATTGTGCTCCTTTTTAAAGGGCCTCAGAAACAAGGCAGTTAAAAAGAAATAACCAAAGTGGAAGATTTAGGACCTGCATCTGTTAATAATGTACACATGTATTTTTTCCACGCAAAACTCATGCTTGTGAAGTTGTAAAAGACAGAGTGGGTGCTTTAAGTTCGCTTTCCTGGTCTCCTCCCATAGTTGTAGGGCACAAGATTTGTTGATGATTTTATATGCATTTTACAATAAACAGTAGTATAGAGAGTGCCAGGTCTTCTTGCTCAGGTCGCTGCAGTGAGAGGGAAAGCAATGAAGCTTGTCAGGCTCTGAAGATTCGTGCAGACCGGGGTCTCACTTTGCCCAGGTGAAGCTTTAATGAAGTCAGAGAGACCCAGGCTGGATCTAAACGTGCAGAATAATGGCCTCCACAGTTCACCTGTGCCAAGTTCTGCAAGCCAGAAGCTTTTCTAGTGCTGACGGAAAGTGTTGGCGCTCAGCTACTTTATAGGATGAGCTCTTTATTTGTCTGCTTTAATGAACAGCATGGTGTCTGTCTCTCATGCACTGAAGTCACCTTTCCATGCTAAGTTTCTTTCAAGGGCTTTTTAAAAGAAAAAGGGAAAGAAAAGAAAAGTTGAGATAAAGGATAAAAAAGTCTTTAATCTTTCAGAAATACGGGAACTTGGCTGTTTTTCTAAGTAAAACCAGTTCCTTTAAGTAGTCATATGCTGCACTTTTCCCAGGAGAGTATTTTAACGAAGGTTGGGGTGTTTTTTTTTAGTTCTAGTCAGCTTTAGCAAGACAACTTTTTTGCACTTGCAATGCAGGGGTCTTGGCCTGGGATCTGCTCCCCTTTGCATTCCTCACTTACAGTGAATTCCCTAGTGTCTTGATCTGTCCACTGTGACTGTGCCATTCTCCACCTGGGAGAGAGACGGTCAGAAGCATCACAGGTTAATATTTCAGAACAGGGAATATTCAAATGTTTCCTACAGTTTCTTTAGCTAGACCAATTTATTTTATCCTGCAGCTGCACAGGAATGCTCAGCAGGGAGGTCAGATAATAAATTCAAAAGCACAGATTTCTACATTGCCTTTTGTCATAGATTTATTATCAAGTGTGTCTTTTAAAGTCTATTTACATGGTTTTTCCTTTAGGTAATTAAATACTGTGCTGAATAGAGCAGGGATTCTCTCACTTTTTCACCCTCAGGGTGGCTGCATCAGAGGGGGATCTTTCCGTGCATCCAGATTCCCACCCAGTTTGTAGTTGCCCTCTCGGTTTTTTCTTCCATTCTGCAGACAAGCAGGCTGGACATCTTTGAATCCTTGGAGTTGAGAGCTCTGCCCTTTGTGCTTTGGCTCACACATACTGCGCTCTCTGCTGCTGAGAATAGTGTTGCTACCAGCATATGTCAAAATAAGCCATCCTTTTAGGATTTTTACTGCTTCAGTGGAGTTGAGTTGATCCTTAATAGTGGCTGATGCTGATGAGGATAAGCAAGCTGTTGGCTGAATTTCTGGATCCATTCAAGGTTTCGCATCTGCTAAGTAGGGTGGCTCCTTCTGTAAAAACAGGCCCGCCCAAGAGGCTTGTAATAATTCCTGCTCCTGGGTGGTGATCTCAACGAGCAATCTTTCTTGTGGTTATTTGGTGCTTCCAGGCCTGGCTGGGACCCAGGAAGATGCAGGAAGCACAAGAGAAGGTATTGTGGAAAGGAAAAGACATAACAGACCTGTGTTTTCTAAAAGTTTAGAGATGGATGAAGGTCAAACTTCAGGGAAGGATCAAATAAACCATAGTTGTGCTGGAATAGATTTCATGGCCTTGCTAGATAACAACATAACCCAGACACAAACCTAGTCTATTGTCATATCTTGGCTTTTCAAGACATGTCTCTCAATTTCTGTGTTTTGTGTAACACAGTGATGGGGAGAGAAACTGTACCTTCTTTTTCAGATTCTGTTGCAAAGAGTGGCTTGGAAACATGGGTCTGATAGTCTCAAATACCAGGCAAATATGCACAAAACTGAAACGTTTCTTAATGGCACAATTTTAGAGCCAATCTGATGATTTTTGTACACTTTGGTGGCAAGACTCAGCAGTTGGTTCTTCAGAGATTGTGATCTCATTGACTCTTGATTCAGTTTGCAAGTGGTCCCTGTTTTTCTAGCAGGTTAACCCAGAAATCAGAATGAAACATTCCCAAACACTGGTGGTTGATCGAGTCTTAACATAGTCTTTTGGAGTATCTGAAATGTTTTTGTGCTTCAGTCACAGCACCAGCAGGGTGCTGCTTTAAAATCCTAATGCCTGTGCACTCCCTGGAGTCCCTGTGTTCAGAGGTTCCTTACATTGCCAAGATAATATTCACAGTATTTCTAGCTAATTTTAAATTATTGAATTTATCATTGATGAATCTGTGAAGGAAAGCCTTAGTACTGTTCAGTGAAGACCTAAGATCCAAATCAAAGCAAATACATTTATTGATTTTAATTAACTGAGCCCAAAGTGATAGTTGCTCAAAGTAGGAATTGCTGAAGTGCTGTTGTTGGCCTTGAGGTTTCCTAAGGCTGCCTTGTGTTTGTCCTCCTCTTCTGCAGTAACACATGAAGATCCCTGTCCCCCAGAATGTCAACACCTAGAACTGCAGTTCAAAATGAAGAGTAGGATGACAGAAAGTACTTCTTCCCAGCCCATCGTTCTCTCCTGAGGTGGTGCTGCTTGCAGCCAGCTCCATTTGATGCAGGTTACCCAGCACCAGGACTGTGCAGATATCGTGATCTTTGGTCTTGCTAATCTTCCATATCCTTGGTTTTGTTCTTGTAGTTCTTGTAAGCGTTTTGTCACAGGAGGATGTGGTGGATGGGGGTGAGGGTGGTGGGAGGGACAAAGCAATGAAACTATAGGAAATAGTTATTTAACTTAAATAATAGGGCTTGGAGCTCTGCTTGGAGAGGAAGGACAGCCACGCTAAGATGTGGAGCTGCTAGCTCTTCTGCACTCCCTACTTGGTTTTTCAATTGCTTTTGCTCTCCCTCATACGGAATCCATTTTGTTATTTTGACTTCTCTCCAGCTAAAGTGTTTTATGTAGTACCTTGGATGTTACTGAGTCATTGATAAGTACTAACAAACCATCTGCTTATCTCAATTTGAGCCAGAGGATAGGCTGCAAAGCATGGTAGGTTGTTTTTTTTTCCCCTCTTTTTAATATGTCAGAGAAAAATGCAGCAGAGGGCACTGTGTTGTTAGGTTTCAGGGGAACATTTACTGAATTGCACCGGGTGGCTGGGAGTAGCCTCCTTCTGAATGCCTGCACAACTAAATAAGAGAATATTGAAAGCACTTCCTCTGAACATGAGGGTTTTAGGGTTTAGAAAGCAGTCTTTTTTATGCTGCAAGGACTTGGCTGTTTTAATTTTTAGAGTACCTGGGAAGTGCTAGCATTAGGATCTTTTTCTGTTATGTATGGGATCTGAAAGACAGCCTCATGAAAGGAGCAGCGTAGAACACAGATAACATCGAGTAGGCAGGATACCTATAATAATGTCATGTTTTGTCATTTATAATAGATAGTTCTTCCAAACCTTTGGGATTCAAACAGCACTTGGCAAATTAAATATTTGAACGTTGTTAAAGGGAAGCTTGTTCAAGGAGACTGGGCAGCTGTGAAGTGGGACATGGATGCCATTGCAGGAAGAGGTGGAATGCTGAAATTTCCCTTGAGAAAAGTCCCCACTCACACAAAGCATGTCGTGGGACATTTTTAAGCATCTCTTCAATAAATATGGCCTTGTTTAGGGCATGATTGGAGAGAGCTGCATACAGTAAATAACATGCAGTGTTTTCACAGCACTGAGCTCTGCCGCAGGGCTCATCGTACAGCAACCTGTGTGCAATCCCTTTACCTTTGACTGATGGCTGAAGGTGGATCTGACACATCTGGAAATGCAGTCCATGATTTTAAGAGGCCCTGTTTGTTCAGGCTGGAGGTTGGCAGTGCAAAGCCATCTCCCCATGCCAGCCTGTTAAGGTTCTATGAAGATAATGTTAAGATAATTAATTCTAGATGCTTCAAGTCAGTGGTGGAGGTTTCTCTGGCGGATAGGGACTCTGCTGGGATAAATACTGTCCTTTCCTGAGTTTCCTCTGGAGCAGGGTTTTGGTCTCACAGACTACACTCTCACAGAGTGAAGCATAAAACCACAAAGAAGCTCATGAGGTTGACCAGATTGTTTTTGTGCTTGAAGTTAAGCATGTGCTTAAATACATGTTAATAGGTTATATTTTATTTAATTCGTAATACCCAGGGAGGAGAATGAACTTCCCTGACACTGTCCTGTCAAGGGACTGCCAACATGGCAGGACGTGCTAAGGCTGAGGAGCAGGTAGAGCCCTGGAGAATGCAGCTTGATCTCACAGGAACAAGGATTTGTCTGTCCTGTTTTGGGTCAAAATCAGGATGCCCCATTTCAGTGTAAGTTCATGACCTTTCCTATGGGTCATCAAGAGGAATGGGAAGTGGACAAGCAGCTATAAAAATGAATAGCATTAAAATCTCCAAAAATGAGAAGAGGAATATAAGGAACGAGTGGAAAGCCTTCCCCTCTCCCCATCACACAAATGATGTTCTTATCCTAGCAATGGTGACAGGAGGTGGTCAGATGGCATTATTTAGCTGAATGGCCTGCGTCTCCATATGTGCTCAGATAAAGTTCAAAATGACCTTTAAAAAAATCCATTTTTAAAGATTCTTTTTACTTCAGAAAGGTCCAACTTTAGTAGCTTAAATTTCATTTTGTTCTTGAGGGAACTGGCTATGGGGAGGGAAGGCAGCCCTAGAGATGCTCACAGTAAAGTAATAGCAGGTAAAATGTCATCTAAAAAAAGTGAGTGGAAAGCATGTGTGATTGGAAAGAGGAAATTAATGAATTCTCCTCCCCTAATTCCTTTTCTCAGGTTTGATTTCTGATGTCTTTTCTTCTGACTGCCACTGCCTCTGCTTATGTTAACACAAACTTATTAGCTGCCTCATTGGTTAGCCTGAACCCAAGGTCACCAGAACAGAGACGCCGTAGCGGTCAGCTGCACACACTTGCAGGCATAGTCATGGGAAGACAAGTGCCTCGGGCTCTAGAAACGCACAGCTCACAGGCCAATCCCCATTGCTGCTCAGTAAGCACAGACTGTGGGGTTTTTCCTATAAATCTCCAGCAATAGAAGGCTAAATTGACAGCAAGCACTTCACAGCTGTACCCCGTAAGGAACAACAGCGACATGTAAGCACCAGCAGACATGTTGTACAATGCCAGGGACTTCATCACTTCTTAAGAAGCAATAGTTGCTCTCCTTACTTCCCATGCTAAGGAAATTGGTCTTTAGGTTAGTAGTGGCGCAAGGTGAAGGAGACATTACAGGGAAACCCTTGCTGAGGCTGACTGGACGAGGGATTCTGGCACTGGCCTGTTGCACAGGAGTGGAGAAACCTGTCTGACTCTGACTTGGTCTTTGCTTTTATGGAAATTTGATTCTGAGGTCCTTTTGGTGTTTGTTGCTCTTACGTAGAACCCAGATAATAGTCATGCCAGTTTGCCCCAGAAAGAATTATAAGATGTATCACTGTGGCAGCTGGTAAGCAAGCAAAGGAGTGGACAAATGTCTGTTGCAACCAACAGAAGAAAAAGGCCATCTAAGTCATTGGGGTGAGCAAAAAAATCCCCTGGAGTTATCATTACTGTCTATAGGAAAACATCCTCTCTTCATCTCATGCTTCCCCTCGCTGCTTGGAGGATCCCAACTGGATGCTGGGGACAGCTCAACACCTTCGTTCTCTGAATTTGGGATTTCTCATACAACATATCCACTGGATGGTATCACACCAAGCCTCCTTTCGGCACAACACATGGACCTTCTGGTCTGAGCATTTCTAATGTCAACTAAAGACTGGTTGCTGAGCCTGACAGGACACTTTTATTTTCTTGCATTTGAAGTATTCAGCTGCCTGGTGAAGTGAAGCTGGAATTAGCTGTGCTGGCAGCTTTGGTTTGGCTTGTGCTTTGGTTAAGCTGCTGACAAGCTAATTCACACCACTTTGTTTTCCCTGGAGATTCTCTTCTGGGCTTGTTGGGAAGAATAAAAGAGATCGGGCTGGGGATGGACAGCCAAGACTACCCATGTGTAAGGAAAAAATGGAGAGGCCAATATGGGAGAGACATGCAGGTTTAGCTGGGTCTTCTGCTGCCCTGGGATGGAGGCATAAGCAGCTCACTGTGGACTGATGGCTACATGGTGCTTTGGATGAGTTTTTACACATAGCCCATTCTCTGCCTGGATCTCGCTGGAGGATGGTGCCTGATGGCTTGGCTGTATTGGCAAGGTAGCAGCCTGGCCCCTTCTCTCAGCCCTGGTGTGTCTCAGAGATAATGTCAACAGGAGATCCAGTTAGAAGCTTGACTGGCTAACCAGAAGCAGCCACTGGAGACTGAAGTTGCTATGCCTGCTGTGGATAAAATAGAAAGCTCTACTTGCCAATACATCCAAAGACTGCTATTGGAAATCACTGTATCTTCCTTCTTTATTGCTAAGGAATAGCCTGTCTGCTTCTCGGCCTCTGATGCAATGAGTCATTCACAGGAGTCCTGTAACTCTTCTTTTTTTCTCTTCCTGCCACCAAACACAGTAGATCTCCCTCTAACAGCAATTTCTGTTGGAGCTAATTCTCTGCGGAGCCATTATTATGGCAAACAAGGAATTCAAATATAATCCCATCAGCCTGTCTCTGAAGGAAGAACTTGGACCTCAACGTACTGCCTTCCTGGGAACATCTGCAAGCTCAAGTTTTTTTTGTATTATGTAGCTGAGAGTCTGGGCTGTCTGAATCACGCCAGGCAGATAGTCAAAGATGACTTTAAAGGCTGGATAATGTATTTCACAACTGTATAATCCTGCAGTAGCCTGGGGGTTTAGAGTTGTTTTGTACTGTTTTTGATGTAGGGCTTATTTTAGGTTTTATGAAGAGATGTTGCCTTCTTAACTAACACCGCAGTAGCTTATGAGCTGTTCTGCAGAGGACCCATTTGCTTTAGGCTCTCTGCAAACAAACCACTACTTTGGGGGGGGGGCTATGTTCAGACATGCACATGGGTGGAGATGTGCTGGCCTGTGGATATAAATGCACCCCTGCACATAGATGCAGTTGCTATGCTGAAATTGCCACATGAAGAAAGATCTATATCTTCTAGTGTCAGATTTATGTATATGTGCAAACACATGCTCATACATGCAGAGAGAGAACTGCCTGTCCTCAGACACATACACAGAGGCATGTGTGTCTATACAGAGATGTGCAGAAACGGTCATAAATGCACTTGAATTAGAAGGCATCTTTTATATATGTTCATGTACTGGCTGTGAACATATTATTGCCTGCATCCTGACTCTACTCAGACCTCTCTCAAGTGACAGATTCACCTTAAACTCAGAGTACATGAACTAGTGGTGAAATCTAGAGAAAAAAGTGGGGCTGTAACATAAAAGAACATTGTAGGAGTCCATTTTTAGCTATTTTCCTCTCCCTTTTCCCCCAAATCCTACTAGTCTAGTCATAAAAGGTGCTCCTCCTGTTTTTCTCCTCCCAACATCTTTCCTTATAAACTTTAATAAGTAATCAGGTGTGATCAATGCTGGCTACTACTCTCCTGCTCATCCGCTTGCTGTTGTAGTGCAGAGCGATTCTGTAAAAACGACCTCCCGGGGATCCTGCATTGATTTATTCTGAGCTGATATGAAACTTCAGACATTTTCCTTCCTGCATATTCCCTGGTAGAGCCTATCCTGGAAACAAAAGGATGCTGTGAAGGCAACTGCTGGTGTGTGATCTGGATCTGAAGCCTGGGACAGCCTCTCTGGTGACATGGGTGCAGCAGGGCAGACACGGCTCAGGTTCAGGTAGGGAACAGAGAGGGAGACTCAAAGTGGGCACTTAAATGTTCTCTTTTTTGCATCTATTTGCAAGCCATGAGTGAAAAACCACCATATGTTTTCCTGCTGTCAGAGCTCACAAGGGAAGTGGTGCGAAATAAGGAGTGAGTTGGGAAGGTAAGTCTCTCTTCACCCATCCTCAGTAAGCACAGGAGCTTCACTGTGGAATATGGGAGACAGAGCACAAGGCTGGCTGTACCAAGTTGTAACAAATATCCATCTAACCCGGGTCTTTGGTGTTGGCCTGTAATGGCAGGGTCTGGAAAGGGAGAATAAGGAAGAGGTCTGATGGATAGAGCCCTCTTCTGCTGCTTCTCCCAGCAGCTGACAAGCTGTAGTTCAAGGAACAATCTTGGATCTAACATATGTGCTAATGGAGGAATTTGGCAAACTAGCTGGGATTGCTGCCCCAGGGTGAAGCTAGAACAAAACAAAGAGATCTCGGGGCACGGGCACACGGCAGCCCTACGGAAGCCAGAGCAGGAGTTCAGACTGTGATCCTCCCTCTGCTGCAAACACAGTATGCAAATAGTATGCAATGAAGTATGCCAGTCTCTCAAACAGGAAGCTCAGAAGTTAGCACTGGCCTTGCTCTTTTCCCCATTTAGAGAAATGAAACCTGAGGACTTGTAGACCTATGGCCACAGTGCCAGTCTTGACCCTCTCTTCTTTTTATCTGAGACAGATGAAAGAAAGGAATGTTTGGATGCGAAGAAAAAGCACCAGAACTTTGGCAACTCTGACAACAGTGACAACTCTCGCCCTGCCAAATCAGAGGGGTTTGCGTTAAAGCCCTGACATAAGATACGTAGGATCATGAGATATGTAAGGTTAACAGAAGGTTAAAGTCCCAAGTACCAGAATGCCTGTGTTTTCAGCACATCTGTGTTTTCAGTTTGGATTAACTGCTGTGGTACCCTTTGATACAGGAGTCACCTTACAGCCTGCCTGTAGCTGTAACCAACAGAGGCTACTGCAACTTGCTCCCTCTTTCCTTTTGTACACAGCCCATTGCATCACTGGAGTAGGATGAGGATAGGGAAACCCTCTGACCCCAGTGTGCAGCCTCCCTGCATCTGGGAGAATAAAATCTGCTTCTCCCCTCAAGCAATTATAAGCAATAGCTATTTTGCTATTCAAGGATCATGATTTCAACACTCGAGGGGTTAATGCACCAGGGAGGCAGCTGATGCTTTCATGCCGGTATGCTGTATCAAACAGCACAGTTTCCAGGAAGATGAATATCCGTAACCAAGTAGCTCAGCAGAGCCCAAAGCCTGTTCAAAAGAATTCTTTTTGATGATGTGGTTTTATTACTTTCAATGAACTGGAGTCTCCAAGGTACCAGTGAATAAGGGATGCTGTAAAGCGGCATCTTGTATACATGTTTCAAGCTGCGTCTGCTGGTGCTAAAAAGGATGAAAGAGAAATTGCTTAGCAATGACCCTAGGGCCTAAACCCAGCTCGAGCTTCCACGGGGCATTTGCTGAGACAAAAAGAAGATCTTAACCATTTGCACTGGGACATGACAACTGGGACACAGCCTACATCATTCACTTTCCCCACTGGGAAAACTAATCCATTTCCAGGCCAGAGCATGTGGCATGTGTTATATGTTTCATAAAAGCTCTTTGCCAACTGGAAAAAAAAAAAAGAAGAAATGTCAAATCAGGAACAGGTAGATGTGAATTATGGGGCTCTGTGCAATCTGGAGAATTTAGGTGATTTAATAATACTCTATGTGAGACGCTACACTAGTCAGAAACCCTCTACAGAAATATAGTGCTTAAATTCACCATTATTCACCATATATGTGCATTTGAGTGTAAAACACAGCTTGGACCACAGGTACATGGACCTGCCTGTGAATGTGGTTCAACGTAACGCCTGCCCCCCGCAACATGTGAAGGGATGCAAAAAAGAGTGAAAGCTGATCAAAGTCAGCAGAAGGAGCACCCAGTCATGGTTTCTTCTTTAGGCACCATCTTGCCATTTTTTATAACAGCACTAAGGAGAAATTTTATAGCTGTAGACTGGACCTCAGCTTCTAAATGGACAGGGGCTGAGCTTGGACAGAAACCCAGACTGTTTGAAAGTACTCTTATCATTAAAGGACGTGAGCTAGCGTCCTTTCTTCCTAAGCTTTGCATATACCATTATAACAATATTAGCCTGTGCATTGCCTCTCAGTGCTTTCGCTTTGGAATTCAAATCATGTGTATGTTTTATAAAAGGCTCTCTAGTGTGAGCCTCAGAAATACATATGCACTCTCCAGCTGTGTGGGTTTTCTCTTTCCTGCCTAGTGCACAAATTACTCATTGTAACATGATAAATGAATGGGACTGTATAACCCTCTTTATAGTTTACAGTTTTTATAGTGCTTTGCCACCATATGTTATAAATTCATGAAGCAGTTGTAGTGTGTAACAGGTTTTTCTGTTTGTTTATTTAGTTATTTGCTAATTCTTACAGCTGTATATACATATATGGATGTGTGTGTAAATATATATAGATATTTGTCTGGTGGACTGAAGCCTAGCAGAAAAGATCAGCGGCATTTTGAGAGCACTTGAGGGACAGAAAACAAGGATAAAAATACTGCCTTGATATCTGGTGACAAGTAAGGAGACTTAATAGAAAGTCACTTCACAGGCAAAATTCACATTTCATGGTCTGCAACATTTTGGGGCAATTTCTGCTAAAATTGACTATATTGTACAGTCAAAGAAATACAGAATATAGAATTGCATTGTGAAAAGCCTGGAGAATCTTCACGTGAATCCTGTAGCTTGGAGACAGGGAACAGAAGTTGTGAGCCAAGGAATGAGGAAAAACACAGGTTTTAAACTTCTGGGACTTCTGATAAGCATTATCATGGGATCCTACATTCTTTTCCTCCCAAGGAATGGAAGCCGTGGGGAAGCAGCTAAAAGGAGTAGCTGGATTCCCAGGTATAGATGTGAAGATATCATCTGCTTCAGCCTGCAGTGCAATAGGCTACCCTAAAACACCTATATAGCTCGATAAACCTCTGTGTGGTACAATTACAGGAGGAGCAAACCTAGCTGGCCCTTCGGGGCGATATGTTGGGAAGGGGCTATTTGTGAACTGGACTTTCTTCTTGCCTATTTTTCTGTTCCTCTTCCTTTCCTCTTGTGACTTCTCTGCAAGTACTGTTTGGTTAGGCCTATCTGTTTGATTCATCAGTTGTGAATAGGGATTTATATTCACTGAGTACCCAGACAGGTTGATTTAATTTCCTCACATTTCCTGGTGGGAAATCAAGCTGGTGTTTTAGTGGAAATCCCTAGACATTAAGCCTACTTGCAGTCAAGGCCTGACAGAAGGAATGCATCTAACTGCCTATATATCTGTATCTGTGTAAGCATGCATATTTTTCATATATACAAGCACAGCTACATACATAGGTGTATATATGTATGACCATGTGTCATATGTCTGTGCCTGGCCGGTTTCAGTAGCCTTAGCAATTCCATTAGCATTCCCATGTGTCTCGCTATTTAACAGAGTTGGACAGGACGTGTTTACACTTTATTTAAGAAACACTGTAAAAACAAGAGGATCTTAATCATCACTAACCATGGTAGCTGCAAATTAAATAGCTGAGCTCTTGGAAGCTCATTCATCATAAATACTGTATGTATCTCTACAAGCGGGACTTAAGGAATCATTGCTAGTTCTACCTGAGTGAGATCGTTAGGAGGATATATATACATAGTGTAAGTAAACTGAAATAACGTCTATAATGATGGATCTGGTGCTTCTAACAAGAATAGTTCCTATGTTTTGTATGTCTTATTTTACCTATATCATATATATTTCCCATTTAGAAAACAACTTTAAGATAGGACCCACGCTTTGAAACCGTAAGTCGAACTGAGGAGGGCAGGAAGGAATTGGGAAGAATATACAGGAAGGGGCCAAACAGAATGGAGGATAGAAGCTGTCATAAAATAACAACAATAATTTGCAATATCCTTTCTCTGGCCACACCAGCTCAACCATGGGACCCTTTTGTCTGGTGGCAATTACAACAAAGTTGATGATTCAGAGAAAGAAGACTAGCTTAATTAGTAGTTTCATTAAGCCAATTTTCTAGCAGCTCAGACTGAAGGAAAATTCTTTCTTTGCTCTCCTAGAAGTGTAAATTATGATGAGTATTTTCCCACCAGACTGTTTGATTTACCTACTGATGTTATGGTTGTGTGTATATTCTGGAAGAAAGATAAACCTAAACTCTGGATCCAATACTACTGAATTTTGTCAGATGGAATATTTATATCCTGTCTCAGAGTGCAAACTTGTCTTCACCATTGTGCTGACAGGCTGAAGAGACCTCTCCACAAGTCTAATAAGAACTATACTTCATCTGAAGAGTATGATTTCCAGCCCTTGATCTTACATCAGACATGCCAGGTACTCAGCCCCTTCTGGAAGTCAGACTACTTCATTAGGCTCCTAAGCAAGGTGTTAGAGGGCTTGCTTCAGCTTTTTGCTTTTGAAATTAAGAAATGCAGATTTTCACTGCAGATCCTCCTATAAGTGTGCATGAACTACACTCAACATACAGCTAAACTGCATCTCCAGAGAGCTTGCTGAGGTTTACATGCTGCGCTGCAGTGTGGACTTAGGACATGGACAGCAACAGTTGGAAACTTTTCAAAAGAAACATGCAGGACTGCTTTAACCATCTGGAGAAGCAACCTTTCTTCATATTATGCAAATGCTTTTCATGTTTTTGTGTTTGGGTTTTTTTGGTAGGCAGTTGGCGAGATATGGAGGAACTCTAGCTCATAAAGTTAACATAGCAGCTCTTTGGCTTGCACTTTACCCAAAATAAAAGCAAATGACTCATTTGCCTATAAAGGGTCACCGTCTCCCAGATATTTTTGTTCAGAGATGTTATCCATCAGTAGTGATACAGCACCTGGCCTGCACCAGGGGAAGCTGGCATTGAGGTCCTGGGTGAGTGTGTGCATGTGAGTGCATGTGAGTGCATATGAGTGCTGGAAGAGGGGAGAGAGGAAGGAACTTGCTCTTAAAGAAGCTTAGAGAAAAGAGAGAGAAAAAATAAATCAACTGTCTCATTCCTTTTTCTATGAATCGATTGAGAAAGATTAAACAATTTATTGAATCATTGCCAATCCAATGAAGCACATACTAGCACAGCCCAAAGAGATCCTTGCAATAACAATGGAGATTCCTCAGCTCTGATAGGACTCGAAAGGGTCAGGGCTATTTTGGAAAGTGGTCTTGAAGGCACGATCTGAGTTGTGCTTTCACCTGAGGAGTCATGATGGGCACACCTTCTCCTTCTTCACTAGAGAAAAATGAGCGTTTGCAGTGCTGCAGGCAACTGCCACCTTCTTGGCGTGTAACCTGATGGTGAGACCCAGGGGGATGCAGTTGTTCTGTGATCAGTGAGATAATGGTTATGATGCTGGTCTGTACCCTGGTGTTGCAGAGGCTGGACTGGAACCAGCCCCACTGGTGGTCGTGTTGGGTCTCTGAGCTGTGCTAAGGAATTAGCTGGGCAAAGATTCTTTGCATAGGTATCTCTAGTCTTATTTACACCCAGGTTTCATGAAGCCATCTCATCACCTTGCTTGGCTCTGTCTCCATTTATTCCCTGAAAAAAAGCAAGACTTAGCCCTCACTCATCTGCTCCAAAGACATTCACATCCCCTGTTTCTAGGCAGCCCTTCTTCTAAAGACATCACTCGGTAGTGCTCCTCCTCTTTTCTTTGTTCCTCATTTTACTTCAGCCAGATCAGGATTTCAAGGTAAAGTCTTGGAAGGAAGAACAAAATAGAAATGGACCTAACTTGCAATATTTGCAGATCTTATATCTAGATGTGCCAGTTGTAATTAATCTAGCCTAAGGTCCTGTTTGAGCCAGAGAATTTCACTCAGTAATTCCTGAAGAATTCCTTTGATTGCTTTGATGTTATTTGACTTCCCCTTTGGCAAGTCATGGTCTCCTGCAAGATGCAATCTCACAATTACCTGAACTCCCACTATTAAGTACGGAACAGTCCTAACTCCCATGGAGTCTGTTGAAATCAGCTCCGGGCAAGATCAAGCCATGATTCTATTCTTCTTCCTCCCCTCCTCCTCCCCTGCACATCCAGTTTTGTTGCTTGTTATGTTGTGAAGTCCTGCCTTTAAGAGTCACTGGGTACCACATTTGTACTGCTGTCTACCCGCCTCCAACACCTCCGAGGTCAGCCTGTGTTCATACGGCAGATCCTGTATCATAAAATGTGCCAAGGACACCGAATGCCATCAGGTGAAATGAAGCTGATGCTGGTAATACATTCAAATTCAGACAGAGACCCACATTCCAAACTGCCATGTAAATCCACACCGTGACATCTTCAGGCACATGTCCTTGGTTCAGAATCTCAAATGCATCGGATGAGGTTTCTGCCAGGCATTGATTTCTGGGTCTGATTTACAAGCAAAATTTGCACTGTGGTGGCATAACCTTTTCATTACCTTTGCTCCGAGTAGCGAAACGGATTGTTTTAGACAACTCAGGACACATTTCCAGGACTGCAAGTGATAAACTGAGACACAACTGGCCATCAGCAGAACCAGAGTTTCTGCTTGTGCACCTGCTCTTGAACCCTCCCCAATGGCAATAGAAAATGGTGTTGCTTCAGCTCTCATGTTTGTGTAGTCAACAGAAAGAATCAGGCTGGGCTAGAAGAATGATGTGGGACTTAAGAAATCTTGGCTTCCCATCAAGGCTGCTCAGGTGATTCAGTGTATGGCTACAGGCACTTGCAGCTCAAAATCAAACTGCTACAAAACACGTGGACTTTGAGTCTGGTAGGCATAGCCGTGAGGAAGGTTTATTATGCTCCTCCCATCTGCTGCAGATGGACATGGTCAGGGTCTGGCCACATCCATCCCTGTGTCCATGTGTCCATGTGAAGGTTTCTCAAGCTTCCTGCCTCCTTCTCTGTGCCAGGGTAGAGTAGCTCCTCTCATAACAAGGATTACGAAGGGAAACAGCCTCATGCTGTACCAGGCAGCATCAGTGGCAGGTGGGCTCAGACCTTCTTCCTACCCGTGGGGAGATCTGTGCTCTTTATCTCATTCTGAATCTCTGTCTTAATATCTGCAGCTTCTTGCTTCAAATGATTAGTGAGCCGATGACTGGCATTAACAGTGATTAACAGAAACTCTGTGAAGGAAGAAGCACTGTGTATATACTATCTGAACTGGGCCAGTCAGTTAGTAGACTCAAGAGAGATTTATTCTGCATCACTCCCAGCCCTAGAAGAATTATGCTAAACTCTATCCCTGCTTTATGAAGCCTCCTATGGCAACCCACTGCTAGATTCAACAAACCATTTTGTGTATATTTACTGCCCTCCTAGCCCATAAAAGCTGGCTTTCCTTTATTAAGTACAGTTTACTGCCACTCTCAGCAGAAGCAAATAATAATGGAAATGAAACTGTACTAATTTTGAAGACCCCAGAATACTTCCAGATGTTGTTCACATTGGCAGTGTCTTGTCAAACTGTAATTGCATGTGTTGTGATTACAAAATGGTTAATAAATAAGTGTCTCCAGATGTTATCACTTTCTCCACCCTGTATTACTGTTGCAATACATGAATCCTTTGAAGGCTCCTGTTTTTTGTATATCCCTGACTCCTGTAAAGCCTCAATGCCAGGAAGTGCTAAGCACCCTAAACTGGTCCTCACCTCCCTGCAGGAGCCAAGAATACCAGGAGGAGGAGATGGGAACAGTTCCTAGGAGTGTGGCTATAGTAGAGGAGAAGGAGTGAGCATCAGAGCAGGCTCGTCATGCCAATGCCATAACCATCACTGTGGCTTTTCACCTTACTCTATTCATCTTGGACTGAAGCAGGCTAGGCTGTAATGCACTTTTCTTGTGTTAAAGTGCTCACACTAAGGTATTTTCAGGCTTTCCCTCTCCATAGATCCAATTATTAGTTCAGGTCATAAGAATGTGCTCAGCATCATGGGTAACTGACTGTACAAAGAATGTCAGGAAGATGGTTTGCTTAATGTTTTGGTGGCCACTTGACCTCATAGATACTCTTCCTATTATTTGGGTGTGGTAGGTCAGGGCTACAAACATTTGTGACTCCACGTTTTCATAGCAACCAAAATTATTTTGGAGGTCTGATAGTCAGGATGCAATTCTGAAGACTTGCAAGTGGCAACCTGCTGGAGGAGACCTCATGAAAGAGGGTCCTCATGAAAAATAATGGCTTGGAAGTAGAACAGAGCCAGCCTACCAAGAGTCCCTTTACAAGATAAAATGGCCTCACTGAGCTCTTCCATTACAGATCAGAAGTAAGGACTAAGTCCAGACCCCTGTGCTGAATAAAACAACGATATTCAGTGCCACTTACTATTGTTGTGATGGGTCATGAGAGGTAGCTTTGGTGGGCTCATTGCCTCAAAGAACTGCCAAGGAGTCTTCTGTTTCCTCGAGCAGTGCTCTAAGCTTGATGAAGTTTGCTAGTTACTCTTTTGCCAAAGAACTTTGAGGGCACAAATATGGGTCATATCTGTCCCTTTGGTTGGAAGAGGGTGTATGTTGTTCTGCTTGAAAGCACAGCACACAGTTGTTGGCAGCACTTTGAGTAAATCCAACTGCACTGTTTGGTAGCTTAATTACAATTTCTGTGCCTATGGCACCTTCCGTCCAAGAATCACAGAGCTCTTCACAGGCATTAATTCATTTTCAAAGGTAATCTGGTGAGGTAGCTAAAAACCTTACCCATTTTCTAAATGTGTGTAGAGAGAGGAGGATGGAAAAGGAAGTGAAGACACAGAGGGATAAAAGGTACAAGTTTCATTCATGCACATGCACATCTATGACTCCAAATATATAGGTGTCATTTTATAGCTAAATTGCACACCCCAACACAAGTGTAGGCTTGATAGGGATCCCCACCTCACTATGCTCCACCACTGCAATTTTTTGGCCAAATTGAGAAAGCAGTTCTGTGGGCATTTTCACACATGCAACTGCACAATTGAAAAAATCACGTCCCAAACAGCCTGACACAGTTATCAAAAGCTGTTAGCAGAGCTGGGACTAGAATCTGTGTATCATCTCACCTCTTACCAGCCTGTCTTTGCACCTCTCCTTCCCATTCTGAGAGAAGGCTCCTGAAGATGGCCCTGCCATGGCATTACAGGACTTGTCTTGGTGCCAGTGGCTCTAACGCATGCTTGAAACTGGTTTGGCACCTCAAAGGAGAAAATCAAAGCAGATCTTTGCATTGCATCTTCTTTATCATGTGTGTGGTCACTCTGGTGATGAGTTTTGGCAACATAATCCTATTAAAGTTCATTCCTGACAAACATTATAGATATGGATATAGGGGAAAAAATCACATACTGTTATCAGTGACAGGGTAACCTTTATCAGGGTACAGTCCTAATAATTGCTGTAAAATTCCTACTTTAGAGAGGTTCGTTGGGCTCACAGTTGGCTTTGCCTCCACTTGCTTTTGTTCCAATTTAACTTTGACATTGTAATTAATTTGTTCTCCTTGCCTTCCCTTGAGGCCATTGCCTCTGTTAGTCCTCAAAGCATCTTGCAGCAATATTTCAGGAGCAGCTCATAGGCTAGACAAACCTATTTAGCTCTGTATTCCAAAATTTGGGCCTATTTCTTCTCCTTCTGTGCTCTTGGCCTCAAAAACCAAAATGGTTTTTATGATTTAGTGTCTGATTTCTGTGCTGAGGATAGAACGATCCAATCACTACCATTTGTTTTTGTGGTAGCATCATTTGTACAAATGCATCCCTGATGATTCATAGGCAATTGCAGTTGGTAGGTGCCAGGATGTATGCACTGAATGGGTTTTTAGTAATGTATTCACTAGAAATTAAGATTAAACTTAGCAACTCATTTTCCAGATGCCACCGATGTAACTGTCAGACGGGAACAACTTCCAGTGCCTGCTTGCCTGAGCCAGAATTTGCAAGTAAAATGCTTTGGCTCCCATTTTCAATCACCAGTAGTAATTTTTTGGTATTCAGCTTCACCAAAAGTGCTGAGAATTTGCTCTCTCTAAATCAGGTCATCTTAATATTTCTCAGGTTCAACGTCACACATAGAGGCACTGAAAACCACCAGCAGCTTGAGAAAATACTGGTTTTGATTCCAACTATGAAAGACCGAGGCTTCCATACCCACTACTTCTATGTATACAGTGAAACTTACTGATCCTAATGGAAAGCCTGTCATGCTAAGCACTGTACAGGCGTACAGTGAGAAAAACAGTCTATGCCTTGAACGGCACACAACCTAGGGCAAACTCACACAGTCTCAGGGTAAGAGGTGAAAGCATAGAGAGATGAAAGGAAAAGACTTCTAAACCAGCCATCTGCATTTAGGAGCCCAGCTCCCACTGCCCAAATTGAGGAGTATGTCCCACTGAAAGTCAATGGCATTCAAGCTGTCTTGAAAATTTGATGAATTCGCTCAAGGTCACCCAGGGCATATGGAGCAGAGATAGGAGCTGTGTCCAGCACTCAGAAGTCCTTTGCCAAGATCTAATCCACATGGTCATCTTGCTCCACAACTCTTCCCATCCACACAAGCTCATAATAAAGAGGACTTGGTGAATGTGTTCTGCAGCATATCTTTTTTTTTTTCCTCCTGTCTGTGGAGGAGATAATATTAATTACTCTGTATTCTGGAAAGCAATAAATAAATAAATAAATGGAGATCCGGAGGAAAAAAAAATCTGTAAATTAGAAACTGATGATTTATGAGATGCCACCTGAGGAAAATTCTCCATCTCTTTTATGCTTGGCTATTTCAGTGCTGCATTCTCAGGCTAAGAGAATGAATCTAATATGCAGATGAGGCTGTGATAATGATTTTGTGCTGCCTGGATTACAGAAGTGTATTTTTGATGCAGATGTATTTAAAACATCTTAGCAGGGCTCTGAGTTCCCTGCATAATTTGATGAGCAATAAGTAAGACACAGGTATGCCATGCAAGCAGCAAAATGTTAAAAGGTTATAGAACTGTATTACATCCAGTCATGTGAGAGAGCAAATTAATAGTGCTGTTCTTCCAAAGAGACATAGGCTGTAGGGGAAAGATCAAGTTGATCTCACTGGGAGAGTTAAAAAAAAAGAAAAAAAAAAAAAAAAGAAAAAAAAACCCTGTTGAGTAGAGATGAAAAGGTAAAAAAAAAAAAAAAAAAAAAAAAAGAAAAAAAAAAAAGACTTGCTTCTTTTATGGACTTGTTGGCTCTTGCTCGTGGGCTGCAGGGACTCAGCTGTTCTTTCAGCTGAGTTTGAGTTTACTTTCAAATTTTTTATATATTTATTTAAATACATGGGAAAAATATATTTATTCATGCAGTGGCATTTCCTGTGCTTGTTTGAGACATCAGTAAAAGAGTCTTGGCACCAAAATCAGATACTTTGGAATATTTTCCCATTAGTTTGCTCTGTCAGTAAAGTGGGAAGCATGACTCCCCAGCATACAATTCCTACTGACATTCAATCAAAACATCTGACCTAACATTTTAGTACTGACACTCAAATTACAGGGCATCTTCTGAATAGCTAACCATTCCTTTTTCTCTTTTTCTCCCCTTCTCTTCTCTACCTCTTTTCCTCTCTCCTCCTTGTCCCCTTTCTTTCTTTAATGCAATGTGTGATTGTTCCTTGTCAGGCTGGAGCACGTTCCCATCCCACTAAGTGTCAGCATGCTGCTATCTGCTTGCAGCAAATTGTGCTTTCCCTGAGCGGTGGCTGATGGAATGAATAGCAGCCTGGAGATAGTCCTGTCCTTCACAATGCAGAAAAGCCAAGAGTTCCCACAATTGCCTTTCCCTGCGAGTGCATTATGGTAGCAGGTCAAGGGAGCCAGAGAGTTGGAGAGGATAGAGAAGAGAATTAAAAATAATAGTCTAGAAAACTTGGCAATATCCTGATTATAATCAGATGTAAGGAAAATAGTAAGGGCATAAAAAAACCCCCTCACCAGAAAAAACACCTCTCTGAAGTATTTGTGTCAGTTGAACCTAATTGGTTTTGCAAGGCTGAGGTTCAGGACTAAGCTATGGATGAAGCCACAGCTTTATGTGCATGTTTTTCTGCATCATGGGCAGAAAGGTTATGTTCAGTGGGCACTCTTGCATCCTTCTGTGCTTGTCATTGAATTTTTCCCCACTCATATCCTACATGCATTCTGTGCAGAGGGATCTTCCTCAAAGGTTTGTCTCAACTCCTGATGGTTTAGGAGTACAAAGGCATTGAGCTCTGCCCTAGCTCTTTCTCTATTAGCAACCTGGGGATAAACCTTGTTAAACATCTTGATTTTATTGCTGTTGTGGTTTTAATGTCACATCCCCCAGGTAATGTGTCCTGAACTGTCCTTCATCCACATTTGCTGCTGAGATCCATGTCGTAACACCTATGGACAGCTGCATTTTGTGATTGTCACCCTATTGCCAGGTCACCAAGTTCCTCAGGACTGGGCCTCTACCCAGCTCTTCCCCATCCAAAAGCATCTGCTCCCATCACATTTCTGTCATGTCACTTGACAGTGCTGTGGACTGATGCACAACTGAGCACCCCTGGTTCTCTGCAGCAGGGTGCTATCACCTCCTGTTACACCACTGACAACTGCAGGTAGAAAGAAACCCAAACCAAAGTAAAAATAGGACCAGGATCTGGATTTATTGCAGCCTGTGTCCCCCATACTAAAGCATATTAAAGGTGGGTGGTAATTGCATTACATGCTGCATTACACAGAGCTGTTGGTGAAATCTAAACGCAGACACCAGTTTTCCTTCCAGGCATCAATCTTGACTGATACACTGCGAGAGGGAGGGAAGTGGCATTTTGGATGGGCCTCCTATCACCTGCCCCACCACATGTGAAAAACCTGTGAGGCTCTGCTTTAGGACCTGCTGGAGCAATGCCTCCTTCACCCTCACTGTTCCCAAGTCAGGATGGGGGGGAGCTGCACGTCATTGCCCTGTTACGTACAATTAATATGTCAGGATTTGTCTGTGGCCGGTGGCTGCTCCCAGCTGCTCCTTTGGTGCTCCTGGTACCGCAGCCTGGCCCTGGGCTCTGCCCGCTGGCCCGTGGGTTGTGCAGAGGCGGCAGGAGCACTGCTACAATGCCAAAGAGCACAACCCAAGGGTATCGCTGGACGTTGCTCCCAGGGGTGCCTGGCTGCTATTAAACCCTGCCAAAGACGCTACAAGGCTTTCCTGAAGAGCTCTAAAGCAATAAGCACTTTTTTGCCCTCCTGCCACCTTGAACAGTAACAGCAGCTGTTACCAAGCCAACAGTAAAGAAAACGAAGCCCTCGCGTTGGGGCTGGGAGATGCTGCTAACGATATTCGCTCACTGTGGTTCGGAAGCACTGGCAGAGCGATCACGGCGCGGTCAGGCATCCCAGACATGGAAACGCTGGATGTTTGTGCGGGGGTGAGCGTCCCCTGTCTGTTCACAAATTCTTTGCCTTTTTGAACTAGAGGGCTTACAAGGAGATCCTAGAGATAATAATAAAATAAGAAGCAAGAGATACTTTCCAGGGGCCCCATCTAGCTCCATCTCTGTTGCCGTGTGTGGGAGTTGCACTGGGCTCTGAGCAAACAAACGGTTTCTCCTCACTGCCTGGGTTGGAGGCATATGGCTTTCTAAACGTGTTTAGTTTAGAGGTTTGGGTTTGTATCCAGCTCCTAACTTCCAGCAGGTCCCCATCACTGTGCTTCATCTGCCTGCCAGTGTGATGGGCTAAATGCAGTTCCCATCTACTTTGACTACATGTTCCCATAGCACGAGCAATATGTGAAGCTGGGCCCAGAGTTATCCACATCTCCCAAAACTTCCGTGCTGGCATGGAAATATGGTGGGATTTCAGCCCTGCTGGGTTCCAGGTTTGCTGCAGTCCTTGTTGTGCTGCCCCTCCTGGGAATCAAGTGTTGCCAAGGCACAGGCTGTAACTGGCCAGAAAAGGAGGTTTTTGTACACTTCCAGCCGTCTCAATGCAAATAAGTGGCAATAAAACAGAGCTAAGAGGATGCTTTTCCAGTGGCAGTCATGTCCCTGGCCTTACTCTTCCCCCACTTGACTATTTTTGTCTTTCTAGGCTATGGGATCTTCGGAGCACAGATGTCTCTGTGCCGGACTTACCACATTTGGATTCTTATAAAATAACATTAATTCTTCCAATTTCTTTCTTATCCCAAGCTGTGATCTTCCACCCCCAAGCATGAAAGTAGCCTTTGTAATGCTACCTTAGCAAATGCTGCTGCAGAAAATTTCTCTGTCTGCTGAAGGGCTCTTTCGTCCAGGGTAGAAAGGCATGGCGGGAACCAATGGCTAGGAGCTGAAGCCAGATAAATTCAAAGGAGGAATAAAGAAATAAGGTTTGCATTTTAAACAGTGAGGTTGATTAAGCACTAGTTCAAAGAAAGTGCTAGATTCCTTATATCCACCTGGCCTTAAAACAAGCCTGGAGGCACTTTCTGGAAGATCTGTTTTAGCAGACACAGGTTGTTGCGCTCAGCATAGGGTTATTGGGTGAAATCTAATGGCCTGAAATAAACAGGAGGTTGGCTGAGCTGTGCTGATGGCCTTTTCTGCCCTATGCTCTATGACTCAATGAATAGCATGCATATAAAAAAATCCTCTCTAAAGCAAGCTACTTAAACACGTGCCTAACTCTAAGCATGGAAGTATTCTGGTTCTCTTCTGTGGGACTTGCCTACTAAATCAAGACTCATATGTCCTGCAGGCTTGATCTGATATACCTTGCAGTCAACGGGGATCTTTTCCCTGACCACTTCAGGCTGCAGATCAGGCTGTCAGAAAGACATGAATAGGTAAGTACAACTTCTAGAAATGCGTTTCTTGCTGAAAGCGCTTTGCACTTGTATGAGCACTGTCTGATGAATGATCTCAAAACACTTTACAAACATTAATTCGCTACTTAATTAAACTTAAAACACAAAGCAGATGAGCTTTGTGTCTTTCTTCAAGCACCATTTATCAAAGGAACAGGTTGCAGTTGTCATGCTGATAACAGCAAGTAACTTTCCCGCTTGCATTGTGTTTCTAAATCCAGTTTAAGTTGTTTTCCTTCAATATGAATAATTTTTGGAATAGTTTTTGAAAGAAAAATGCAGTCCAAGCACACTTACTTATTTTGTTGGTGGTGCTGGAAGTTAGAGTACAAACGCTTTATCTGCATTACAAATACTATTACAAAGTGCTGGGGTGCTTTAATCTATCTTCTAGAATTTTTTTTTATTATTATTCATGCTTGAAGTGCTTCATCTTAATGCTCACAGTAGTTACCATAGGCACACACAGCAGCATCAACCCCACTAGAGGGTTTTCTGTGTTTTGTTTTCTTTTTCCTGATGCTTTTATTACTTGGATGACATTAAAGTATAAAAAAGCCAGCAGATGTGCTCACAACCTGGTAGCTCTCTTGGTGGAAGGAAATACTTGATTGCAGGAAGAGGCGTTTTATGTGTGTGTTAATATTGGGATAGTGTCCTAAGTGCTACTAGATGGTGGTGTTATCAGAAAGTAGATTGGAAAATGTTGCCTAAAATCACATGGGAGACAGTATATAACTGCAGGGAAAGATCTGATGGTGCTGGATTTATATTTGGGTTGGCTTGACTAACCTTCCAGCCCCTATTCTGAAGCACAGATACACTTGCCTCCCTCTGGCTGTTAAAAGCTAAAGGGTGATGATCTGAGGCTGCAGCATGAGAGGAATTACTGGAGCTTCGGTTCCCTCAAAATGAACCATCTGCTTAGCAGCCAGTGCAAGTCTAAGACAGGAGACCTCAGATTTCCAAGGCTGAACCTTCCTACAGATAGAGGGAAACCTGACAGATGTGTGACAGCTGTATTTAAGGATGATGGTTCTCTGTGAATAACATCCTGGGTGGATGTCCCATCTCCTCTGCTCATTACTTGCTAAAACTCAGCACAGGATCAGCCTGAGACCTAGTGCACGGAGGGATAGAGCTGCTGGAGGAGGGACCACCTCAAACAGGCTGCACACATGACAAAGCAGAGGATTTCCCATACTGCTGCACGATGGGGCAGAAATGTCATCTCCTGTAAAGCAGTGGTTTCATTCAAGTAGCTGCAACTTAAGGCACTTTACAGCAGGTGAAGGTCTGGCCCACAGCAACCAGTTTTATTCCTTGATTGCTCAGAAGGGGCTCAATCGTTTTCTGGATCATTTGAAAGCTGAGTGAATCGGGACTCACAAATATTCCTATCAAAACTCCCCAAGACAACTTCTTTTATCTGATTTCCCTCTCCTCCCCTTTTTATAAGCAAAATCTCATCAATCAAGCTATTACGAGGAAATGTTAGTATTTTAAGTGCATTTGCTATGTATGGACAGAGTCAGCACACATATCCAGCACATAAAAATTTGATAATCCATGTTTCGAAAAGAGATATCAAAAGGCATAATTTAATATGTTCTTATTGAAAAAATCATGAACTGCATATTCCTTAGCACTGTATATTCAACAGTCCTAATTACTGAAGCTATTTACATTAGGAACATAATTTCCACAACCTGAAGGGTTAGAAGGAGGTGCTATGGGTGGGCTGTTTCATTTTCTGTTGTGTTTTGATTTTCAGTGAAGGCCATGTCTTCTGATTCCTGGGAAAATAAGAATCTGATGCACCGTCCTACAGGACTGAACTCAGACTGGACCATGAAAGTGGCGGTTGTCAGAATAATCTCTCTGAAGACGGAGAATGATTGAATTAGGCATTGGAAAATGTCTGGCAGAACCAAAGCCTCTGTGATTTCTTGGCAGGTTGGGTTTATATGTGGTTGCTGGAACCTAGAAGCTGATGGTTTGTTTGTCCATGTTTTCACACGTGTGGAAGGAGCAGTGGAGTTGCGGCAGTTTGGGGAACACCTCATAGAATTCAGACAGGTCTGCAGACAGACATCCAGTAGAAGCAGAATGAGGAGTGCTTGTGTTAGACTACCTGCAGCAGGCCTTTGCCTTTGGTATGTGTTTTAGGACAGATAAGAGCAGAGAGGTATGAAATTATTTCATAACCTGCATTTTAGGCTGACCTGCTCCATTACTGAGATGTGCTGTGGAAATGGACTGTTTAGCCCATGATTATCTGTGCATCTCTCATCTTGCCTCCGTGTGCCTCATTCATGGATGAATACAGGAAGGAGGTAACATGTTCACATTACAGTTTGGTGGACAACCACTTCCTAATGGGATGGTGTGTACATCTGAGGGAGTGTGCTGAAATGCATGCAAATGTATGCAAATTTGCAATCTACTTTTCCCCCACCTTCTTTTGCAGAGGATATTAGCAGGTATGCAAAGATACAAAATTATCCAATCGAGAGGAATGCTGTGAGAGTGTCAGGAGGGGCAGGTACCCCAAAGTTTGGGGATTCAGTAGAATGGATATATACTGAAGTCTCCCCTCCCACCCATCTCTAATAAAGAGATTAATGACTTTCTCCCCCCTACTGCAGGCAAACCTAAAATCATAAACACCTAATTGGGCTGGGGGCAGTGAATTAATGTGAAAACTGTTGGCCTGCTGCTGAAATGGAAGAAGTTGGCAAACATAATGGCAGAGCTCCTTTCACTTGCTTTTTTTCCCTGTAATTTGGAAATTCAGTGGCAGAAGGATGATTTTCAAGCTAAATCCTCTCTGGATGGCTGAAACACAGATACCCAGAATTTGACATTTTGAACAAAACAATACTTGATCCAGACAAGTAATACAGCAACTATGTGATTGCAGTGTAGGGTTTTTCTTCTACCTGTAACAGTTATTTTTCCTCCCTGCTCTCAACAGCAAACCAGAATGTTCTGCACCCTCAGAATTAAGCAGTGGTGGATTGGATGATTCGCTCTGTGTGTTGGGAATAAGACATCTTCATTACTTCATGACATCCTGAAAAAAAATTAAAAACCCAAACCCCAAACCAAATATGCAATTATCCATGATAAGAAACATCTGCAGAGCTGGGGCTTAGGTCTGAGCTGAGACAGACCTCTGTCCAAACCTTGGATGCATACAGGTCTGGCTGTTGGTGAGCCTGGGAGCACTTTGGATTAATGGTCTTGCACCTACATCATGCTGGTTTCACTGTGTATGCCTGAACAGCTCTGAGAGTCTGGATCTGGATTAAAAGATAACTGGTTCTCTGATGCACTTTGCATTGGCTTAGAGAAGTACAAGGTGATTCCCCACTCTTTGCCCAAGCCATTCAACCCTACACAGCTGCCTGAGCACAACTCGCAATCTCACAAGCAAAGATATCCTTGAAGGTAAATAGTTTCTTTCCTGCATTCCTCAGGCCAGAGCTATCAAAAGATCCTGAAATCGCACCCAAATAGTAATGAGCTATGTGGTGCCAGGTGAAAACATGGGCAGGAGAGCAGCAGGTCAAAAAGAATTAGCCACATGGGGACAGAAAACATCTGGTTCCGCTCCAAAGCCTCAGGTTTGGCTGAAGCTTGGGGGGCTCAGAGAGCCATTTGCCATTCGAGCCAAAGGGTGGCTCCTCTTCCTCCTCCCCATCGGATGAACTGCTGCTTTGTAGACCCTGAGAGGAGAGAATTCCCTTGGGGGAAGTCTGAAATTGTCCCTCTCCCAATCCCTTGCTGACCATCCTGGAAGCTCCCAGGGACAGGTGGCCACAGGGTGTCACTCGCACCCCACGAGTGAACCACTCCCCGAGCTCCTCCGGACCCTCCGCTCCTCCTGGGGCAGGGTGGGAGGGTGAAGGAGAGAGGTGGGAATGGCTCTAATAGTTACACTCCGGAACAAGAAAACAGACACCTTGATGCTGCTGGTCAGGAATCGCGACCCTTTTTGACAGCGCTTTTGATACCCAGGATGCTGCCGGATTTTTTAACCTGCTCGTTCTTTCGCTGTCCACCACAGTCAGAGAAAGTCTCCCGGGAAGTGAATCCTCATGGTCCAGTGCAGACACAAGCAGGTCTAGAGGGGGATGTGTGTGAGAGTATAGAGAGGGGGGTCAAATAAATGGAGATTTGCAATAACCTGCATTATTGATATTTGCATATTTCAAACTGTCTTCTAGGTTTTGTTTCTAAACGTCTTTTCATGGAAAGGGGTTAGTACCAACAGGACTTTTTTTTTTTTTTAATTTTTCTTAAACCCATAGAATTTTTCACTTTTGGACCACATTCTTGGAACATTTGGTTTTAAAAGCAATTCTTATTAAGATCTATCTAGCAGTCTATCTGTCACAGGCATTTTCTGCATATACAGGCACACTGTCAAGTGTCTAAGATTTTCTAGCTTGAAAACCTTACATTTGGAGTTGGCAGCTTCTGGCATGTGAGCCAGGTGGCCTCAGGAAAGCTGATTCAGCACACGGCTTCTGCCACTGCCTGCAGGACTTGGCCAGCAGCAGGATTTCTGCCCTGCTGAGGCAACTACGATTTCCAACAAGTTTTGCTTCTTGACCTGGGAAAAGGGATTGGGCAAGAAATGGAGGCACTGAGCTTTCCCCTTCTCGCTGCTTTTGCTGCATGAGTCACATCTTGCCTGCCTCAGGCATAATCCCTCCTGCTGTGTCTGTAATTTGCCCATTTGTGTCAATTTACAGGTTAAAAAGAAGGGTCCCAGTCCTGCTGCTGATGGGTCTCCAGGCAGCTTGGGTGGAACTTTCTACCTGGATATTCACAGTGTTTGGGGATATGGGTAAAGGACGTGCTTCCTTCTTGGCTTGCAGTCCACCAGGTTTCATTGTAAGAATGCTTGATCTAGTTACCTCTTGCTCCCCCTTTTCTCCTATGAGTTTTCTAAGTGTGAAGAGATGATAGCTTGTCTTCTTTTCATCTATAAAGGCTCAGCATGATCCACTGAAAAGAAAAAAAGGAGAGGACCACTATCTCCCCACCTCCAATATCTTAGCTGGCTCATTAGGAAATCTGTAGTGTATTTTTTTTCCTGGTTGTATGCAAACCTCTGTTGGGAAAAAAAAGAGAAGCATTTGAAAAAAAGGAAAATATCTGCTAGTTAAAAGTAATAGCTGTCCAGCAAAATGCATTGATATAATCTTTGAACTAATCTTCTCCTAGAAGATTCCTCTTCCCAACCCTTCATTAATAGCTACAAGGAACTTAGTCTATGCAAAATACTGAGGAAATGGCACAAATAATTCCTTACTACACTGCCCACCCCGCTGCTGTAACACTATGATCTGTTGGCGACTTTGGCATCTAGAGAACGAAGCAAAGAAAGCCAACAGATGCATATGGCTTTTTAAATCTGTTTTCTAACATGTCTCCTTAAGCTACTCTGTATAATTTGTATGCTCTCACTAGGGATAGAGGTGCCATTTAGTTTTGTTTGCTTGGAGCAAGTCCCACATGTGCATCTAGCAAAGGAAGAAGCACTGGAATATCTTCAACCTTGGGAGCAAAGGGCCCTGTCCTGGGTGATTCCCTTTGTGCCCCTTTCATTTGCTTCTCTAGGTCCTCCTGACCTGACGGAGTGGGAGATCAGATCTGTTTAGAGCATATGGAGTCATTCCACATCAGTAAGTTAGCCTGGAAATGGGAGTTGGCAGTGACTGTTATCTATTACCACTCGACAGAGGGTTGGCTGCCTGTCAGATTTGTCTATAGAGTCTCCTTGCACAGGCATGTGTGTCCCCATTGCAAAATTCACGATCCCAAATGACATCAACTGTGCCTTCTCTGCAGTAGCTGAATTAGCCCTAGAGACTCCCTCATCCATCAAAACCTGGAGACAAGTCATGCTAGGAAAACAGCGGGATGAAGAAATTGTGCTTTCTGAGTCCCACTTGTTTTATGGATAGGTCAAGACCTCCAGTCACCAGGGTCATCAATCCAAATAGAGAGCATACTTAATGAAAGGCTTTGAGCGTTCATTATCAGGAAGAGTGCTGCGATGTGTGCGATAGGAGGAGTGCAGCAACACAGACACAGAGGCAACCCGATGATGTTGACCTGTTCAAAGAACTTTTCCATGGGCGTGGTTTCTGTGGGTGCCCCTTCAGCTTCCCAGCCATTGTCAGTATCTCAGAGGAAACCAATATTTGTGAGTCTAATTGTGCCTGCAGTTAATGCGGAGAAGATGGAAGCTGTGGGCTGCTGCAAAGCTACTTCTTTTCAGTGAGTTTGTGAGATTAAAGGAGGGGAAGGACACTGAAACTCCAGATATTCTTCTAAAATGTCTGGCACTCTCACTTCTCCACTGGCCTCAGATCCTGTTTCAGCTCTCACTGAAGCTGGGTTCTCCTTCAGCACAGATGTCTTTGTGTACATCCTTCTTATCTCCTCTATCCTAGGCTGAGGGACTCCAACTTCCAGTTGGCAGAGACCATCAATCTAGAAGTGTCCACTGAGACTTTCAGACTTCCAGGCCAACCATCCTGGCTTGTCCTGAAGCGTGGTTTGCCCCAAAGAGCCCTACAATGCTACAGCTTCTGAAGTGGGCATCTGCTTTCGAAAGACTCCATCTCCCCTTGATATTTCTAAACAAGATGCTCTCCCTTGCTAAGCAAACAGCAAGAAACCAAAATGGAAACAAGGGAAAATATGACACCCTCTGCTAATAAATGCAAAGCAATGGAAAACAATTTTGCCAACTAGGCAACTCAAATTAGAGTTCTCTCTCAGAGGAATATGGTCAATTTGTAGCTCTTATTACAGTGTAATGCTATTTCCCTAAAAGTTTGTGTGTGCATTTTAATGAATTCATAAAACCCGGACTGTAAAAGTCCCACGGGGGAAACCTGGCAGCTCTTTAATTCAGCATTAAAGCTCAACTGATGTCAATTGAATTGATTTCTGCGCATAGAAATTGCATTTGTTGAATGAAAACTTTAGCCCTTGCCATTCCCCCTTTTAAAGCTCACTGTAATACAATTGGCTCCTTGAGTCAGGTTCAATTACATGTTGAAAGTTTATAATCTGGTGTGCTGAATGGAGGCTGTGAAATCAAGAGAGCAAACCCAGCTAACCTGATTAAACCTTATACCACAGCCACTCTGGGGCCAGTGAATCCTTCCTGTAACACAGGGGACCAGCTCCTCTCTGAGTATGCGATGTGTCCTGATTGCAGCTGAAGATTTTATTCTGGTAACAACCACAGTGACCTCAGTGTCTCTAACAGGAGTTCAGAGCTGTGGCCTAATTTTAATTTTTTCCTCTTTTAGCCCAGGGAGAGCTTTGAATCAAATCAGGAATTGTGAAGGGAAAGGAAAGATTCAGTAGCTTCACTGGGTTTGGATTCTCTTCTAGTGTTACACACATCCGTGTTAGGCTACGACCCTATGAAGGGTAATTTTCAGTTGCATTTCATGTAGGTTTACATCCCTTGACTTTTTCTGTTAGCCTGGGGAAACTCCAGTAATGCCCCAAATTTTGACCCAAACAGAGTCAAAGCCAGGAAAGTTTTACTTGTTGGAAAGTTTTAGTTGTTTCCACAAACTCCACCTCAGTCTGCAGGAGGAGTTGCTAACTTCTGCAGATATTTCAGCAGATGCAGTCTGCAACAGATCCCATATTTTGGATTTGATTTCCAGAATTGCTCCCAGTTCTCCTGTGAACATAGTGGAAATTTGATGAAAGTGGCCTCCTTTCACATTGTTCTGTCTAGGGTCAGATTAATGTTAGCTGTTCTCTTTGCTTTTCCAGTGTTTCACATACTTCTAATGCTCTTTCACTGCTCCCAGAACCAAAAGCATATGAAAAACAAAATTGTGTGATCTTCCCAGTATTAGAAAACAATCAAATGGGCTTTTTCTGTATTTCAACCTTTGGTAGAGGATTGTTGTACTCAAACCATTTGCTTATCTTGAGCCAACGTCACCGTAACTTATACTGTATGGAGCTACCCTCCAACATCTCCTTCAGCTTGTTTTGGTCATATGCAAAGAATTATTCCCTAGTAACAGCAGTGAGTGTTGGTATGGTGTATTCCAGCCAACAACCGCAAGGTTTATATACAGCCACAGATCCTCACACCCCCATCTGAGACAAGTGTTATAATCCTTTTTTATACATGGAGAGAGTGAGCAATAGAGATGTTCAGCAACCTGGGAGGAGTTGGCTGATTTTCTGACAGCCAGCCCTGTACTGTGGCCTCCAGCTCGGTTTCTCCATGGGGTGTGTGAGACATGCTTGAGCTCCAGAGTCCAAAGTTTTGGATGAAACAGCTTTCCTTAATTTGATGTCTCAACCTGTAGTTTAAACCTATGTCCCCACTGGCAGCCCCTTAGCCAGTCTGAGGCTGCCTGTGGTCACTGTAATAATGGCAATCCAGACAAACTTTAATCCTTTAGTGAAAGATAACTGCTGGTCTCTGCTTTTATTTGGTCTACTGATCTAAGGGAAAAACCTCATCCCCTTCACAACTGTTGAAGGTAGGTCAAGGGCAAGATGCTTCACTACACCTGGGTTAAAAAGAACTTCTTGAGCAGCATTTGCTCTCTGTGGTGCACAAGCAAGGTCATTGGGGTGCTGGGCTACATGCCAAATGACCAGGTAGTCACAGGGCGGGCTCAAAACACCCAGCACAGTGAGAGTCTCCATTGGTACTGGGCATGGATGGGATCATCTGTTTCCATCATCCACAAGCCGATTTCCTAGTCGCAGTCCAAAAAGACTTTTCAAATGCCTCCTTGGAAAAAAAACCTCAAACCTGTTTTCTTGAATGGTGCCGTAACGACTGAGCTGATTGCAGAGTAACATGCACTTTTATTTGAGCATTTCAGTACATGCTATGTCTTTCACAGTGGGACAAAGACTGCCAAACACATGGAAGATGTTTAAGAAATGGTCACAGATGATAATTAGTATAAATGATAAGGAAGCAAAAAACAGACTTTAGTGGCTTTGAAAAGCAACCAGTAATATTGGGCATGGCATCACAGAAGGACATAATAGCCCAGAGTCCTGAGCAGCCTCTCTGGAAACACAACAGACTAATACAGCAGGAAACTTTACTTGAAATTCTGTTTCTTTTTTCCTTTGCTTATTTTTAGTTTCCTCAGTCTAGTTCCATGTCCCACAGACTCACCAAGCAGCAATTAGCAGGATTGCCCTTCCACATTATTGGCTTTTTTTGTGCATGCTTTCTTACACCACAAACTATGGAGCCTGGCAGATCTCTGCAGGCCTGAGTAAGTACGGGGAGTACAGAGGATGATGGCCATCAGGCATGCAGAGTGTTAGTTCCTCTGTTGCCACATGGCTGAGTGGTAACACACATTGCTAATCAATGTCCCTGAGTTCCTCTGACCTTCTTCTCCCAAAAGATATAGCTGCCCTGACAAGCTTTTGTGTAGAGAGGAGCAGCAAAGCGAAAAAAAGAGGCTAATGTTCCACTTCAAAATGAATCCCCATTTTCGTACCCAAATACCAGAGAGAAAACGTCCTCAGCATAGCCCATGGCCTTATCATTTTGCAGCCACAATATTCTTCACTTTGTTGGCCTTGCCAAGCAACATGGCTGAGATGTAAATTGTTAGAAAGAAAGGAACAGCAGAAGGACTTTTTTTCCCCTTCTTCCTTCATTCACATTTTTTTTGCTGCATCATCAACTTTAGGCATCCGGCAAAAATAGCCGTGAAATATGGAAATGTCTCGTTCATAGCACAGTGATTTTTAAAGGCTTCTGCTGTGCAAATGCAGCTGAGATAGGCTTCTATAGTCTCTTGTCATCTTCCACTCTAACAGTGCTTCCTCGCTATTTCACTGTATAAGCAGATACAATGGGAAACTATTCACCAAACTAAAACAACATCAAAAGCCCATTAAAGTTCTGATTTAAACTCTCCAAAAAGCATAGAAATTCATAGCGAAATAACAGGCACCCAGGATCTGTTCACAGCTAGCCATCACCCTTAACGTTATCCAACTGTTCTTGCATATTGGATGGCTGGCACTTGGCTGTGAGTTTCTTCAATGCTGGCGTGTTTAAACCAAACTCTGAATGGCCTTTTCAGATCTGCGCCTTCTTAAACACCCTGAAGCTTTCTCCTGTTCCCCTTTTCTTTTCATGTCTGTTCAGCAGTACATGGACAGGGCAGGAGGCTAAGACCATCCCCTTGCAAGAGCAAAGATATCCTCAGGTTGCAGTGTCAGAACTTACCCCCTCTGTGTTGCTCTGCCCCATGCAGACCAGAGACGAGACCTTTCTTTCCAACCCAGTCACTGCTTGGTCTGTCAAGTCAGGGCTAGTTCTGCAGGTGCTGTGGCTAAGCATTCACTACGTAACCTCTCCCCCTTACCCTGACCCCACTTTGCTGATACTCTTATGTATTAACCCAAAGTATCTTTTGCCCCTTCAAGTTGAATGCAAGACTAAGGGCAATACAGGCATCTGCTGGAAAATTAATACCAGGGAAGTAAGGTGTGGCTGTAAGTTAATTAAACCTCATTAAGCCCCAAGTAGATGTGGCCATTCACAATTCAAGGAGCAGTATCACATGATGGTAAACCAATTGAAGGCCCTTTTAACGTTTAATGAGAAAATCCAAATAAATGGTTAGTGCAGTTTCATCAATCCACTTTGCTTTGCATTGTAATTATTCTGGAAGAACTTTCTCCGCTGGTGCAATTCTGTGGCTGTTTCTCCCAGTCTGCCCAGCCTTGCTGCTGCTCTGCCCCTGGAACCAGCACACCTGAGCCAGTTAGGTGAGCTGAAGTGGCACAAAAGCATTTTTTTTTTTTTCTTTTCTGGTGACTTGCTTCCCTTAACCAGTTCACTGGGTATCTGCACAAGGACAAGTAGGAATGTGCTTGTGAATGTGGAAAAGGCAGGACTATGGCAGGGTCTGCTGCCACAAAGCAGCACTGTGTTCTCCCCAGGCAGCCAGTTAGGCCAGGAGCAGGGCAGAGTTTTAGGTCAGCCTCTCTTTGAAGAGCTGTTCCCAGGGTCCTAACTGAGCCTAATGGGCCTCTGGATGCTTTACAGATTCTGTCAATGCACTTAACAAACTTGAACTAAAAATCAAGAAACTATATTACCAAAGCTAACCTGTTATTGATCGTAGACTACGAAATGCAACTGTCAAATCAAAGTCAAATCAGCAAGCAAATCTCGGTATGAGACTGGAGCTATATTAGGCAAATCAGCTATGCAGCAGAAATAACCTGTCCTTATAAACCCGTGAAAGAATCTGAGAAACTGGTTCTACGTGTAGTTTGGAAATGGGAAACCTGACTTTATCCTGGCTCTGTCCACTGCTGTTCCCCTGCCCTTTGCTAGGACTGAAAATATGCAGCCTTTGAATCTAAGCACCTTTGAATCTGAAATGAGGGCAGGTAATGAAGACCAAATAAGCTTTATTTCCATCTGCTATCTTAAAGCAGAAAAAAAGCTATATTTTTTATTCCAGCAGGAACACAAGATAAACTTGCATGATTTCAGGATCTCCCGCTTGGAACAAGAAATCAAAAGTTTGGGATGTAGTTAGCTGTGTCTCCATTCCTCTTGTGCATCCTCCATACTACAGTTTGACGTCTCCAAATATCCTCGCTGTCTGCGGAGACAGCAGGTTATTTTGTGCTTCGTTCACTGTAGGCTGTCAAAAAGGAGAAATCCCTGCCCTGCGGGCTCTGTCCTGGAGGACTTTATTTTGCAGCTCTCAGTCTAAAGCAAAGCCAGTATCTGTCTCCTCTCTGCAGATCTCCTGCAGGGTTCAGCGCCTTTCTCCTCTTTTTTTGCCTATCGCTGCTCACCCTGTTGGCAGGGGCTTTCTCACTGCCTGTTTCCCCATCCCTCTGAGTACAACCACAAGGAGAGAAGAGCCTCATGTACTCAGCTCTTTTAAGGAGCCTCCATCCATCATCACTCACCCCAGCAGACAATGCTTGGAAAGGGCATTAGTGTTATCACAGCCTTTGTTGTACTGTCCTGCCTCTGTAAAGCATAGGAAAGGTGGGACAGGAAAGAGAAGGAAAAACTGCTTGGAAGATGGCTCGTCCCTTTGCCAGCACTTTTTCTATGTGAAATCCAGTACTGCATGCGGAGTGCATTAGTATTGTAAAACCTTATAAACGTCTGATAAAAGAATCAACTTGTCAAATAAATGAAAGTCTCCATATGCTACATACGGAAATGCAATCTGAAATCCTTTTAAAGAGAAGCTGATAAATAGTGGGAATTCAGGGTGTCAGCAGAGATAGAGCTTAGATCATCCTTCTCCCTTTAATCTGATCTTCAGGAGAATCCTAGTAAAAAGGTCATGGGGCTCACAGGCCACCGAGATGTCCTATCTCTGAGATGAGAGGGCAGTGGTAACGCAGGGATGCTGGCCTGCTGAATACAGTGCTGTCTCTCCGTAGGCATTAGAAAACTCCACCGTGCAACTGCAAGATACATTTCAGCTAGTTATAATCAGTTTGCAAGTGCCCAGTGACCTTTACACTGCAGGGAGACCTTTGTCACATGTCTCTGGCCACAGCACTTGTGTGCAATGTTTGGTACAACATTACTGTGGTGTATGAACGGAGAGAGACTGGGACAGGAGGACTGGAGCTGCACCTTTTCCACCTCATGCCACATCTCTCCGGCAATATTTTGTATCCCTTGCAATAGGGGATAAAGTGGGCTCCTTGCTGTTAAGACATTCAGCCACTGGCATCACAAAAGGTGAGGCATAATTCACAGCTTGGTCCTTGTCCAACTCCTCTGAATGCTGCTGGATCAGTCACTCGCTGTGATGAACATCCCTGTGCTCTGCCTGGGAGATCTCTCATCTAAGGGACACAGTCACTGCCCTGGTTTGATCCTGCCTGGTGAACGGTTGGGGCAGTTGTCTTCTGGAACAGGAGAAAAAAGAAACAAACACAGAAGAGGGGTCCAAATTAAAACTATGCTTGGGATGTGAGTGAGTAAGGACTGAGATGTTGTAGCTTGGGTGGCAAGCAAAGGACATGAGAAGCAACTTTCATCATGAGAAGCATAACTCTTAGTAGTTGATTTCTTTTTAAAATTATTATACATCCAACGCAGGAGGGTCATTATGGCAAATGTTTCAGCCAAGTTTAGTTTTGCTTTTAGTATTTGTTCTGTTTGGACCCCTCTGGAGTTATCTCCTGCTTCCTCCCTTGGCTGATGTGCCTTGTGAGTCCAGCCAGCTCCCCTTCTGCTTCTCTTTCATTCTGTCTTGCTCATATGCACCTTTTTAAAGTTCAGTTTCCCCTCTCTTTTCCTACCTTCCTCCTTGTAGTCCCTGTGCCTTCCCAGGAGACCTCCTGGTATCAGCACCACGTTGCCCAAGCAAATAACAGCATCAACCTGCAGGGCTGGAGGAGACCTCAGGTCTTCATCTATCACTCACCCTGCTAAATACAGGGTCAGATTTATTTATGCCTTTCCTACAAGTGTCTTACATAATTTTAAAGTTTCCCGTGACAGAGACTCTGCAGCCATTGAAGGCAGCCTGCTCCAGGCTCTGCGATGTCCAGTGGGCACAACTACATATAACTGGACATCTTCAGATCATGCCTTTCACCTTCTTCCCATGGCCTTGTATCTCTCTGATACAATAGTTTCACTTTAGCAGAATAGTTCCTCGGGATAGCAGCCCTGTGTGACATTTGGGGCAGTGTCATAGAGCCTTCATGCCCTCACAGGTTCTGAGGAGGATAAAAATCCCCTTTCCCAGTAGATTTTAAAATTGGGCCAGATACTCAGTCAGAGCAAATCCAGGAAATGTCAGAGTTCTCTGCAGAGGAAATTAAGGAAAAAAAAAAAGTAATGTCCTTTCAGGTAATTCAAAACAGTTCACTTTTAATGAACAGAGATGTCATGCCTCAATTTGCCTTGATTTTGTGTCATATTTATAGCACATAATATAATGAAAAAAATAAATGGAAAGTAATTTCAAAATGAAACCCAAAAATGTTTCACTTCCAAAATGTTGAAAGAGGGCATTTCAACCATTTCAAAATGGTGCTTTAAATCTCTTTTTTTTCCAAGCCAAGAAATGCATTGAAAACAATCCGCATCTGCAGAACTTTTCAGTTTCAACAAATGGACATTTTTCACTGAAATTCACATATCTGTAAAGGCTTTAAAAAAAAAAATCCAAGGATCTTAAACATTAATTTGTTGTTAGGCCTCAGAGCACTTCTGAGAGGTAGTTAAGTGTTATGATCCTCATTTTGCAGAAAGGGAATCTAACTCATAAAGAAACATAAAATGCAATTGAGTTCCCACTTACTTCAGTGGAAGAATTGATGTGCCCAAGGTCAGAGAGAAAGTCAATAGCAGAGCTCGGGGAAAAAAACAGGAGTTTTGAAACCAGTGCCTTTTCTGCAACCAGCAGACAGCCCTTCCTTGCAGAGCAATCAAAGCCCAAAGTCAGCAATGTCCACTCTACTAAACCCTATCCTCAAGCTGGAAGACGAAATGGAAACTGCCCCAAACTTGGAAAGAGACTGAGATCTTCCTTCTCAAGGAAAGGTATTTGGAGTTGTGATTTAGCTGCTGTGGATCAGATCCTATCTGGTTTCTGAGTAATAGAAAACTCCTATTAACTTCCACAGGAGGTGGACCAAGCCCTTTGAACTCTTGTGGTTTAACTTGTAGTTATTGGTTTCTGCACCAGATCAGCTTCTCTTCTCTGCTTGTGCCTCAGGAAGAAAGAACTAAGCTGTCAGAAGGCAGTCACATTTTATTGCAATGCTGAATAACTCGTTTCTGGATTAACTTTGAAATTTATAGAGCTAAAATATAGAATGTACCTGGCATTGGAAAACAATATATTAGTGTGTGCAGCTGCTGCACACAAGGTTTTAAGATATCGTCTTGTCAGTCCCTACATGCTACTGTGCCTTACAGGCATGGTTATTAAATCTCTTCCAACCCTGGACTGATGCACCTTGTGTGTGGTGACACAAATCCACCCAACCTCCCAGTGCCCCCACCTCTTCCTCCACGCTGGCACCCATCCCACAAAGCACCTAATGCTTGTTTCTCTGCCAGCTAGTGATTGTGCTAGCTGCTTTCCCCATCCAAAGGATGGGCTTGCAGATACCAATGCCATGTCCTGCAGAGGTAGCGCAGGGAGGCAAGCTTCAGCAGAGAGAGAGAAAGAGATTCCCCCCCCTCCCTTTACATGATCATGTACATTTCCCTGACTTGTACAGTCCTGAACCATCGCCTCTCCATCCAGTGCTGTGCAGACAGCATTCAGATGGCAACTCAACCCTTCCACATCTGCCTTTGCTCCAGCACTCAAATTGGTCACAGGTTACTGCAGCAAAGACATGTTTTATGCTCTCCCTTCCCCCACCCCCATCATTTGGATTCACATATAATCAAGCGACTTGCAGCTGAAATTGCTCATAGAAAAATAATTTTAAATTGGTTCATTAATGCTCATTTACACAGAATTCTTAAATATGATAAGAACATGAGAGCAAAAGAGAATGGATCTGAATGAGAGTAGGAGGATGTTGAAAGCAACTTTCTAGTAATTGTGAAATCTTGTGTCTAAATATGTTTAGACAATGTGAAAAGTCAATTTAAGAAGGTAGGATACATACAACCACAGCAAAGGAGGAGATATCTTAGAGAGTGCAGACATTCCATAGCTTAAGCTTTTTTGTTTCCCTGGATGGTATGGGGTTCTGATGTGGTGCTAAACTGAGGTATCACCACAGCAGTCAGTAGCTGCAGTCTGCAATTGGAGAAATGGGACGAGAATGGTGCCTGTCATAAATAAGCTCATCATTCACACGCCCATCTCTATCTGGCAACAGGAGAGGGCAAAATTACAAGAGGTCACCACTCAAATGGGTGGAGCTGTGCTCAATTACACCAGCTGAAGATCTTTGTATCTCATCATGTCAATGGATCTGTGCTGTTGTATGTCACCGAAGGATCTGGCCCTGGAAATATATCAGCACCGAGCCGTTAACCACTGTGGCAGCTGAGAGATGAGCTGCTATAGCAAGAGTCCATTCAATCCAGTTGCTCTCTAATTCTACATCAGAATTAACCAGTGATCCTGTAAGTGCAGAATACCGTCCCTGATTGTGGCCATATGCTCCTTGGAAGGATTTAAACTGCTGAAACACATCTACTTGTACAGTATCTTAACAAAGAGGTCCTCTGGCAATTACTTCCTGAGTTAGCCACTGATCAACTTACACCATGAAGCATGAGGATTGATAGCTCTTGTAATTTTATTTAATAAAGATCAATTTAAATAGTCTGCCTTAAAAACAAAGGGAAGGTTAATGAAGGTAGAGTCTTAAATTATATAGATCAGAGCTCTGATTTTCATGCTAACAGAAAACAGATCAATGGCAACTGTGCAGTATAATTGGAAATGTAAGAAAACTGAAAACAGCCATACTGTGGAAAAGGTAATAAATACTGCTGGCAGACTGGAACGGGGGCTATCAGAGGAGGATAATACTGAACAGAAAAAGATGAACAAAAGTCTTGCCAGAGAAGAGGCAGGACAGGTCAGACTGCAATTCAATCAATGGGAAGCACGGGCCCTTCTGTATTACTTTGTGAAGTCGTATCGGGAGTTGTAGTGCACCAGAGTCTACATCAGACCTGATTCACCATTAGAGCAGTGAACCCCTGAAAATAAGTACACATATATCTTCTCCAAGCATCAAACTTAGGATGAGGGAACTCTCTCAGTCCCAGCATAATTGTGTTCCCAGGACCAAAGGACACAGAGCTGCAACAAGGACTTGGGATGAGAGACAGAGCAGCACATGCAGGAGCGAAGAGCTGCAAAGAGCTGCGTTTTCACATGCGGCAACGTGGCTGAGGTTGGTGGTGGAGGAGGAAACGGTTCAGGTTAATATCACACCATTATGCCATGCTGCTGTGTTAATGCAACAGCACTAAGGGGGCAAGTTTACAACTGGTAGACATCAGGATGGTTCAGAGCTCGCCAGCCTGCTGCTGTGCTTCAGTATGCCATTACCACAACGGTGCCTGACTCCCGGGTAAATATTCCTGCATGCAGCTAATGAGGTGGCTCATTAGCAGTCTACACAGCCATTGATCAGACTTACACACTTAGGCACAGGAACCGCATGTATGTTTAATCTTGTGCTAGGTTTCTCCCTCTTGAAGGATGTGCCCGTAATACTTTAAGCCATTCTGCCCTGAAAGATAGAGGAACAGTGCTGGCTAACTGCTAATAAAAGGAGCCTTCTGCCTGTCTGATAAACTGGGCACTGCTTATTTTCCTGGCTTGTGGAGAAATCTCATACCAAGTTGGACTGTAACGTTCATTACAATTGGTCTTTGGAGGGCTTGGAGAATTCCTTAAAAGTCTTGTCAAAGCAATCTACGATATAGAGATGGTTGTCCCATCTTTGTGTTAGCAGACACCTAAATAAATGCATTCATAAAATGAAAAATTATTATCTTTATCAAGCGGATCACTGGAGTGCCAGGTACTAGGGTGTTTCTAGCTCTTTCAGGACTGAGAGATAAATGAGCATGGGGAAACTTCAAAAGGTTGATGGCTTAGAAGGGCTTAGCATGTGGTATGGCTATCTCCCTGAACTCAAGGCAAGAAATAGCCTGCGATCAAGCCTTCATATTAGTATTTCAGTGTAGACATCCAAAACCTGACTGCATGAAAATAAAGCAGACTCTAATGCTCAATCACATATTTTCTGATCACAGCAATTACTCATACTTCAAGTTCAAGTTTAGACACAATATTTGGGTTCATTCTTATTTTATCTGGAGTAAATACTCAAGAATTCCTCTGTTCCACACATATGACAATAGCAGCCTTGCTCTTTAGCCTTTACAAGTGAACACCAGGGCCAGGTTCCCACTGCAGATGAATACCTATGTGAGGGACTTTCTTTTTCTCAGTCTCTTTACTGTCTCTGAATTTGTGTGACATGAAAAACTCGATTCTCTTCATTCCATAATCCCTGAGTGTCTTTTGCATGTTAGCCATCTGTAACATCCCCCATTGCCCTGCATGAGAGGTAGCCAAAACTTGAAATAAAATTAAATGTATGCTAGTTACATCACTCTAGTGCAGCTGCAGAAATACTGCTTCATCTTTTTACTGGTTATGGATGTTGATAAAGAATGCAGATGTTTCCAAAGTACTGAGACAAGCTCAAAACGCAGCTGCCTTTGGATCTTGACTCTGCCATCACTTGCTGTTCAAGGACTGTCCAGATGTAAGTTTTGGAATGTAAACTTCCTCAGAACATCCTGCTCTTTTATTTTAAGGAAAAATAAATTCACATCTGAGGTGAGGGAGATTTTGGCCTTCTCCTCCCTGCTTGTTCTGATTAAATCTTACTAAGTGCTTTTCTTCCTCCTATTTTAGTTTTAAAACTCACAATCCCCCAAATTGCATGCAAGTAGCCTAGAAATTCCTCCCCAGTCTGGCTGCCTTTATAGTCAGGAGAAAGAAATGAGCACCTGCAGAGTATAGTCAACACCTAAAATTACAGGGAGCTAGTGGAAATGACTGAAAATGGGGAAATATTGTCTGCTTGCTTCAGTCACTAACGAAGGGCTCTGCATCGTATCACCTTTGCTTAGCAGAATACTCCTGTTCTTATCTGCTCGCTATTTTCACAACTGCTAGGCAGTTGGGTAAGTTTTTCAGGAAATAAAACTTAAGTATGTAACCACAGGAGGACTTTGCCTTGCTCTACTTGATTCATCTAAAAGTTAGTCATCTGTACCTAATCTTGACATCAATGCACTCTTTTAGTCAATATAGAACACCTCAAAGTGCTATTCCTTTCTAAGAGGGTACCCAAGAAGGATGATACGTATATCCTTAAATGGAAAAATTAAATACAGATCGAGAGGCACACATATATATTCCTATACGTATGAGGGATTCTACCACTTTTCCTGGCAGAACAATACAGTCTAAGAGATCTATTTGAGCTTTGTAGGCTAGACTCCTCTCATGCCTGCATAAATCAATGGGAATAAGTACATTCAAGTGAAAGGAGTTATTCCAGTGCCAAGCAATGCAAAAGCAGTACAAGCCAACTCTCTCTAATACATCTCTGTCTCCTGTTGAGACATTATATATTCTTATATGGGTAAATCCTAATGGCTTTAATCTTTTCTGACTTCCAGCACTGCACACTTCAGCAGTCCTGCCTGGGAGAGTAGTGATCAGGGAATTCAGGATTTGGGCTGCTGGTCAGAAGCATGTCCCACTCCTTAGCCAACATGTGCCTGTGTTTATTTTGGCATGCTGCTGCCACTTGCGCCCTCTCACAGCATCTGAAAAGGTTCCTATTATTTCTCCTCGGTGTTTATTCTTTTCCAATACCAGCAGATGGTCATGTGCCGCTCTCTACCCCTCTCATTCCTACTTCTCTACATCTCTGATTGTTGGCACAACTTCTCCAGCGTTTCTTGGAAACTTTCAGCATTTAACTTTCTCAGCGTGTCACCTGGTTTTGTCCCTTCAGAGCCATAAAAGGAAATGATTGCTTGGGGGGCAGAGCTACATATATCATCTAGAGTGTATCATGGTTAGGTGGATGTAGTGAAAAAAAAATCTATCTGTGTGGAGGAGAGCTGTCTTTCAACACATCCATTTGCCAGGAAAAGAAATATGGCAGTTGAGCTTCTGAAAAAAAAAAAAAGGAGGAGGAGGAGAAGAAGCTAATTAGCTGTGTAAGTCAGCTCTGAAAAGATAAATAAAGAAATACAGGAGTTAACACTCACATGCACTTTAAATCCTGAGGCTGCTTCCTTGCTCTTATATGTATGTGTTTAATAATGCACAAATTCCTCACTTGCTGCGTTCTTGTGCTACACCCCAAGCTCAGCAGGAGTCAGTGGGGGGAGCAAAGGACACAGCATCTCCCCTATAACCATACAGTGGCCCAGGAAGACCCCACAGAAACAACCCTGAAGCATGTTAGAAAAGCCCCATGGAATAGAGAAACACAAAGCTTTCAAATTAGGGCATCTGTGTCCCTCTCTAATCCACATCCCCCCTGCACTGACAAATATTTGATTGCCTAACGAATTTGCAGGGATAGTCCCTCCTGAAATACATTTCTCCATTGCTTTTCCCTCTATTAATAATCAGTTGGCCTGGGAGATCATTCGCTGTTTGCAATGCAGCGATAAGCGCATATTCTGGACAAACAGAGCTTGTTAAGAAAGACTTTTAGGTCTTCTTGCTGGCCTCGTTGCTAGGAAACTGGAAAAGCTACTGAAAAGCAGCTTGAATGTGTTGGAGTGTATTGCTGGCAATCAGTGTCACTTGCCCTAGGTGATAGCCTGCAGCCTTTAAAAATACTGAAGCATACCCCGATGCCATCACATTAGCACCGAAGATGTTGTGAGGACATGCAGTTAATTAAGTGGCCTGTGTTTGTATATTTGGAGCTCAGGAGTCCAGCATAAATACCACCATTTAAAAGGCACTGGAGGAATGTTTAAGACAAGATAGGGTATATGAATTGCTGGCCTGGCTCATTAAAAGTCAAAGCTGATTAAGGTGTGAGTTTGCAGCAGGGTGGTAGAAATCTCTCATGTGTTATTTCAATACTAGCACAGCCCCTCTGTGTTTGAAACGTGTTTGAATTTGTTCCTTGTTGGAACATGGGAAGTAATTTTGAACAGGGTGACAACTCTCCTCACTCAGAGTCACCAGGCTTGCCTTTCAGATGTGACCATGTTCACCCTTTACCCTTCTCTGGGTCCTTCTCTATAGGATGCGTATATACCTTAATCTTATTATTGCATACCTTCTTAAGTCAAATAAACCCCCAGAGTAATTCCAATTCTCAGGAGGCATGTGGTCTTGTGTGGCACTACGAGTATGTAAGAACATGGGGATGAAAGCTTTGATGTGCCTTTGGGAGCGTGTTGGAGGAAACTGTGAGCAGGTAAGGAGCATCTGCAATGGGCTGAAAAGCCATGAGCCCTCAGGAGCAGCCTGAAGGACACGTACACCATGGATCACACACTCCAGAGCCCTACACAGCTCTTTGGGAGGGAATTGTTATGGCAGAGGAGGTAAACCCTTTGACACCATCTGAAATGCTGGTATCAGCTGGTGTTTTGTAAGAGAGCTCTTTTTGTCCTCTGCGCTGGTCTGCTTTCCTGCAAAGTGAGCAAAGGTACTTTTCATTGTAACTTTTCCATCTCTGTGGAAACCTTCCATAAGAAAATGCTGTGAGGGTTTTGGGTGAAGAGTACGCTGCACATGTTACTTGCTGTGCCAGGCTGGGATGCTCCTGCAGCAGGTGTGGCGAGCTCCAGATTCAGCAGGGACCAGTCCCTTGTATAAAACTCCTTTCCTGTAGCAACATGTTTGGATCACTTCATTTGGGAGTAGTAGGAGATTAACTATGAAAGGTCTTCTCTAGAGCAGAAGACATGGTTAGAATTTGTTCTTGAAGATGGCTTCTGACTGAAAATGGGATTTTTGTCACCACAATTAAAAAAAAGTATTTTAGAGATACTTTTTGGCTAATAATTGTTTTTCACTGGCTAACAGAATTACGGCTAGAAGAGACCATGAAGGCATCCATACTGTATGTCAGTATGCCAAAACTATTATCCAGTTACACCCAGATACCCTATCTTGACAGCAAAGACTTGTGCTAGGCAGAGGATGTCTCTGGTCTTAATATGGGAACAGTCACAGCTTCAGAGTCTACCCCTTCCTTTCTCTGCAAAGCTCAATCACAGCTATGACTGCCCTATTCCTACTTAGTTGCCTGGAATTTAGGTTACTGCTGTTTTTCTTGCTGGGCCTTTCTTTAGTACCTCAAAGTCTCCAGAAGCTCTCAGGTCACTCTGAAGAGCTGCTCTTTTGTTTGCTGCCCAGGACAAAGTATGACTGAAAATAAAACCCCACAGTTCCCACATGGAAAATCAGCATTTTTTCAGACTAGTTACAGTGCCTCAAATTGTTAACAAACAATGCTTTTTTAGAGATTCAGATGCTTTATTATGGGGACTTGCATGACTAAAGGATTTCTTTCCTGTGTCAAGCCTATAATGTGTGATTTAACTAGGCAGTGATGTTCAGCTATTTTTACTTTGGGGATCCTGACTACTTTTGTAGCAGAGGTCTTTGGATCCTCTGTCCCCACTCCAGGGTACACGAACTGCAGCACAGCACCCCAGAACTAGAGCATCATTTCATAAGAGCCACCCAAAACTGATGGCAACCTTTCTGATGGTGGAAAATACACCATATCCATCAGCAGAAAAATTTCATATGGAATCTTCCCCCGCCAGCATGGGGTGAAGGCATCACACCTACCCAGGCTGCCTGCATTCTCTCTGTGGCTTCTGCCAGAAAACTTGGAGCTTGGTGGCATGAGCTCTCCGCCCTGTTCCTTCAATGAAATTAAAGCTTTATTGCTTGTTCCGAGGAAATGAAAAGGGAAGTGGGGGGAAATTGTGGGATTCAAGGGTATAATAAATGTGTTTACAGTTGTGCTGTCTGCTCCTAGGATGGGGTATTGACAAAGACATAGTGCAAGGGGAAGAAGGGGAGAGATTAAGATGATACCAAATACATGAAGGGATACCAGCCTCACAGCTAAAGGGTACTCAGCTGTGGTTAAGCAGAGTAAGGGATGTAAATCCAAGTGGTTTGTATACTTAAATTCAAGCTCATGCAAGTGTAATAGACCTCTCTGTCATCTTCCAAGCAACAACATGTTTTTTGTCTAGTAAAAAGTTTCTCTCCCAAGGTCAAACAATTCCTGAAAGAATTTGTGCATGAAGACTTGCATGAAGGGAAACTGCTGGAGAACTGCAGATACCCTGAAGGACTTTGCTAATTTTTTGGTGGTCCTCTAGAAGATTCATGTAAAAAAATCATCATTTCAGGGCATTAAGTGCTCCATGCGCATAGCTCCTACTCCCAGTGCTTTGTCGTCTAAGAGGCCAGTGCCTCCTCAAGCCCGAGGCCAATGCCTCCTTGAACCCTGTGCTGGTACTGAGGAAGGACAAGACCAGATGTGTAATTTTCATCTCCCACATATAAACATCCTACTTGTAATTTATATTCATGATTGTGTTGCCCATGTACCTCCAGCCATCCCCCTGGTGTTTAACATGGTATATCTGAACTGAAATAAAACTGTCATTTTTTTTCTAGTGGTCAGGCTTTCGCTTACTGTGGTATCTGGAAACTCAACAGTCATTAACAGACACTATCTCTACAATGCCCCTGAAGGGAGAGGCTATAGCATGCCATTCTATGGATTGGGCACTTAGGCACAGAGTAGATTTATCCGCTTCCCTAGGGTCAGGCAGCAAGCTGACGGCTGCCTAAAGGCTGGTATCCAAAATACTCAAGTCCTAGCTTCCTTCAGGGCTATTTTTCAAAGGTCTTGATCCTGTAGGGATCTCACACAGAGAGGAGGGCAAGGGTGGGAGCAGAGACTGTAAAGGCACCAAAAAGCTGCTGCTGACCATGTACTTTTCTGCTGGAAGCAGTGGCATCAAAGTCTGCTCCCTTTCTGCCTCTGGAACTTCAAGCTACGGAAGAGCAATGCCTGGCTAGGTCTCAGGTACACTGTGGGGACTCGCCTGCCCTTGTCCTTGTGCAAGCTGACAGAACCATTCCCCTCTCCCAGTAGCTGCCAAGCAGGAGAAAGCTGGTGGCCACGTAGCAGATCTGTCACCATCATGCCTCATGTTTCCCCACACGCCCCGTCCTGCTCAGCAGTTTTTCCATGAACTTATCTGAGCAATACTCCACGCTTTGTTCTATGAAGATCAAAGACTAGGTGTCCAGAATAAAAAGCTCACAGTTACCATGAGGCCTGTCTCTCAGCATGCTGGGAATAGAAATGTGGCAATCAGACTTCAGGATGAAATCATATTTGACATGCTGGCTTAATCTCTAAAATATGAAATTGTGAGGAAAGAATTACAGCTAAAAAGCATTTTACATTTTAGAAAGCTGCTCTGACCCATGCTGGATCAAGAAAGAGAAGGAGAAGGGGGAAAAAAAAGCCTGTGGGATGCAAACGATTATAGCCAGTTGGGTTAGGAAAAAAATCCATCATCAAATAAACAGACTCCTGCTCCTGTATTATGATGCATGATTCTGTTTGAAAAGGAAAGGGCTGAGTTTGGCTTATTTCAATTCTCAGGATCAGATTATTTGCTATTTGCAAATATCCGGATGTTATTTGCAAATCTCCCTAAAGCTTCATGTATTTTAGCTGAACTCATACATTTATTTCACAATCATGTTTATAGGTGGGATACAGTGCAGTATTGAGTTAGCTGCTCTCCCAATATACCTTTATTTAGCCAGGCCATCAGAGAGCAGAAACAATAGTCCATAGATAGGCAGCTGCAAAAGATGAATTACAAGCAGAACAAGTGAAGAAACAAGCAATTTGTGGATTCCTTGTTGAAAAACATTTGCAATTCAATGAATATTTTCTAATACACATCCAAGAACAGATTCTCACCCTCCTATGCCATGGGTGGCAGAAAACCCTAAAACCTTTGGAAGTTTTGTGTTGTTCCAATCATGAAGAGAGGACTGGGATGATAATGACAATGACATTGAATGATGTCACACTTGACAGCACACCTTGAATTTCTTCATTAACACAAAAGCATGGCAGATTGCTATAGCAGTATTTGAAATGCATCTTGACTATATGGCAAAACTATCAAAACCATAGATTAAAGAGACCCCTTACCTGCTTCACTTATCAGTAAAAGTTTTCTCCCTTCATTGTTCAGTGTTGTGTCAAGCAGTAAAAACCCATAAATGTTAGTGCTTCTCAGCTTTCAAATACTCAGCATGCTCATTATTTTTGCAGGATCACGGGTGTTTACGGATGTCACATCCAGAAAGATTTTTTCTGAAATACTTATAAACCATGTAAACCCTGTCATATGGCAGGTTATGGAATAAGGTCTCCTTACTGCAAGCCTAACCCTGGCCAAGGGGGTGATGGACCGACCCTTTAGGAAGAGCGCACCCGAGAGCAGCAACAAGAGGAAGAATTGGGGTTTTCGCATTCGGTTTCTTGCTTTTTCATGAACGCTGACTTCTGATCACAGGCTGATTTACCCAGCTCATGCCCGTCTGTCCACCATGCCTCTTTGCTGAAACAAACACACACCAGCCAGTGGGACCCGCTTCCCAGCCACGTCCATCACTGCCAGCACATTAGCACAGCTTCTCTCCCCTTCCTGCTTAAAAACCCACTTGGCCAGCCAGGAACCCACCTGCCTTCTGAGTCTGTGGCCTCGGCCCGACCGATTACCCGTGAAAACTGCACCATTAGGTTCCTGACCAAGAGGAGGCTGTATTAGAGACACTCAGTGA
>NW_010553912.1:142945-157802 GCF_000687285.1 Phaethon lepturus | reverse complement strand
CAGGAAACTAAGTTTATTAACAAGAAGCAGGAAGCATCATGTGTAAGAATATCTCTACGCTTGCAGTACCTGGAGGGAACATTATCACTTATCAGGCCAGTATTTCACTACAGTCTTTCTTTCACAGGCTCTTGCTTCATTCTCCTTCAATAGCCCAAATATGCTAACAGACAATTGGCAAAATATGCCAAAAATGTTTATAATTTGGATGAATTTTCAGGACTTTTCTGACCAGCCTGATGAGAAAAGAGAAAAGAAAACAAAGGTAAACAGTAAGTGAAACATGGTTAGGCTAAAACCTGTGTATTAGGTCTCTGTGTATTAAATCTCTGCAGGATTCCAGGGGGAGATTCTATTTTATTGGTGTTTTTATGTACAAAGGGAAAGGTTAATAGAAGGTCTGAACAGAAAGGTTCATATAAAATTGTCATCTGTATGTATTTTCTTTTTGAAGTAATAGTTTACAGGAGCCAAGGGAGGGGGTAAAACAGTAAAGGCCAGAGGTAAATTGAAGGTGGAAGGGTTTGGAAGAACTTTGACAAAACCACTTAAAATTGAGGAATGCAGCTTTTTCAAGATCGAAATGCATTCCTGAATTACCCCAATTTTTGCCCAAATTTTGTTTTGGAGGAAAGAAAAGGGGAAGGAATGAATGCCAATGTTGAAAATACCATTGGGAATAACACATTTTTATTTTTTTCTGCAAATTAATTTTCATTTAGATCAATATTTCAAATTGAAATGACTTAATAGGTTGTCCATAAAATAACAATGAATATCAAAACAAACACTGCTGATCTACAAAGTTTAAATTAATCCTAAATGAATCTCTGGGGTATGTTTTCTTTTGCAAAGAATGATGTAGTTTTCCATGCTTGGTTATAAGCCAGACTGGGAGGAAAGCTGAAAAAAGACAATGCTGGGCAAAACACAATTTCCATAATTTGTCCAGTGATGGTCTCTGTGAGGAGCAAGACAGGAGGAGACAGCTACTAGGTCTAAGCTCCTTTCCAGTTTGGTCTCAAGAGGAAATTACTTTCATGTTAAAGGGCTTGTTTTCATTTTGATTTATGTTTTGTTTAATATAATGTCTGTTGTACTGATCAGACCAGAGGTCTACCTAACGCAGCATCCTGTCCCAACAGTAGCCGATGGAATGGATTTTCCAGGGAAAGGAGATATAAAACCAATTCCTGGGTAGAATGATTTTTCCTATCGTATTAACCCAGCCCTGGCAATGAGCCCTTTGGGGATCTCTTGTTTCATTGTTTTGCACATTATTTAAAAATTGAGATTTAATGGAAACCCAGCAACTAATGGAGAAGTTCTGCTGGGCTCTGAGGACTTCAGTGCTGAGGAGGAGCAGTTTGGGTAGTCTGGGCATGGTGCTTGTGTATCTGCAGAGCTTTTGGAGCACACGCAACACAAAAATATGGTTCTCTGCATGAGCCTTGTGGTCTGGTTTCAGCCACAGCCTCAGTAATTGAGAGATCGTACGTGGTGGAAGTTGCTGTGAACTGACAGCCTTCTTGCCATCCTGTCCATTTTCCCATGATTGACACTAGACCCGTTAGGCTTAATATGCAGGTGTGAGCAATAGTGAGCTGCAGCAGCATCTCTTCCCCCCTGGTGCAGGGGCAGGGGACGACAGTGAGGCTGAGTCAGAGCCAAGAAGGCTGTTGTCATCTCCAAGCCTGGCAGATCACACTTCCCTCCCAGGCCTCTTCCTCGGAGGAACATGATGAATAGAGAAACTATTTCTGAAGGAATGGAATTCAGGTGATCCTTAGTGCTGAACTACACCCCTCTCTCCCACAGAGCTGATGCCCTGAGGGAGTTACGAAGTACATTTCATTGTGGGCTGGAGAAACTAGTTCTCACATTTTCCTCTTTGGGATGTGGTTGATACTTAACCTGCCTTAAATCTATAGTCAAACTCCAAACTCTTCTTGCTGTGAACAATTTCCTCCTAACACAGGTGTATTATGCCTAGAATTGCAGTGAGATGGTCAGGAAAATGTTTTCCTCAGCCAGGACAGCATTGCTCTAGGGTCTGCAAGCAGCACTGCAGGGCTGTCTGCGCTCATGTTTGAAAAAGGCATGTATGTGTGACAAGATAACAATCTTAGAAATTAGAAAGAAGCCTTAGAAAGATCTGCTTTCAGTGAACTTAAGGATGCGACTTGCCAGTTCATCATGATGGTGTTCCCTGTGAATGGGTACTCATTTTGGAAGCTGTGCACTATATCTCTAAGATGTTTTATGCAGTTTCCCAGGATATTGTGTCATATCAGCAGAAATTCAACATTATGCAGCTTTTAAGCAGCAGAATTTGACATTTCCATTCAGCTTTAAAGAAAGTAGCATTGGTTCTTCTGATACTTGCCAATAACTTAGGAAAAGCAGGCTTAGACAAACTATAGAAAGAGCAGTTTGCTGCTGGCTAGGTTACTAGCTGAGCTTTTCAACATATATTCACGTGTAAACAGGATGCTATTCAATTAGCTGGCAAACTGCAGCAAGAGGAATGGTGAAATGTTGAGCATAGATATTTAGCTGATCATTATCAGGAGTGCAGGTAGCTGGAAAACTTGTGAGAAATAACAACAAGTTTGCAACTGAGTTTGAACAGAGAACACATTTGAACATGAGAATATGACCACTTTTGTCTTGGAAACATGGAGAGAATTATCATGGAGAGATTAGGCAGCCTTGATAGAAGGATAGGTGGGTAGGTAGAGAAAAAAGGAATAGAAAGAAATCTGAACAGAAGCAAGAGAGTAATTAGGCTAGTGAAATAAAAGGTGTGTGTAAATGCCATTTCAGGGCTTTCCTCTGTTAGAGCACTTAAAAAAAGAAAAAAGACATAAGGGTTTTCTCTACAAGGAGAGCTGCTAAGGCAGGAGGAGAAAAATGGTTACGCAAAATGCCAGTGCTCGAATTAGGAGTAGGATCAAAACGTGCTGGCTGCCTTGCTCAGCCCCGTAGTGCTCTACAAGACAGCATCGAGCACATTTAGAAGATGGGAGCACTCCACAGCAAAACAGACAAAATGTTTCTTTGTGAAACTGCTCTCTGAAAGCCCAACACAGTAAATCATCTGGAGGGAGAGTGGTGGGGAACTGCCACTGCCAACTCGCCGTAGAAATAGATAAGTTGCTGTGCTCGAAGACGGATCATCCCCCAGCCGTCCCTTGCACTTTCTGCCTGAACTACTGCCGTCTACGGAGAATGTCAAGTCCTTGGGGCCTCATCTCCCTGCATCTCCCACATGATATCGAGGGCCTGGCAAACACCTTCCCAATAAATTATTGTTATTGCAAGGAAAGGAACAGGCAGGGAAAGGACTTTTCATTGATCCTAGCAACATTCTGTCTCCAGAAAGCACATGTCGTGGGAAAATTTCAAAATGTTTCCAGGAGCCAAGGAGGCAGATGCAAGTTAGAAACCTTTGAAGGAGATGAATAGCAGGAAGCATCTCGAAAAGACCCACAACGGCATTACTGCAGAAAAAACAGCTGCAAAATGAAGTAATGACTCTTCAATACTCTCCAATATGCTGGCACAAGTCCTCTGTGTTTCATCTCACTATCTATCAATGTAGCATTAGAAGATCTTAAAGTGTTTACAAGTGGATGCAGGGTTAGTCCTTTGGCCTCGTGGGGATGCTGATCCCTCTTTCCACAGGAGGCACAACGAGGCAAAGGTCATCTTTCTCCATGCACTCAATAACAAAGAACCAGACTCCACTGCGGGTTTTGTTCTTGGAGTCCCCTCCTGGGTACTTACTCTAAAATTGCCTCCTGCCACATATTTCTTTCTCCTCGGATATTAAGAAATAATTAAAGATAAAAAATAAGAACAGAGAAAGGCTGGAGGAGGAGGACAGAGGAGGGGAAAGCCCTTCTCTCTGTGTCCCTCAAGAGCTGAACAGCATGTACAAAATCATTGCCGCTCGATGCACAAATGACGTCCTGATTTGTGAAGGACCTCCGCTGGCTTTCCCAGTGCAGCACAATCCTCCAGTGCCATCATGTCCCGCTCCTTTTCTGCCCCACTGCAAGAGGGTGTAATCTGCTGGCATCCAGGGCAGGATAGAGCCCACCATTGGAAAAAAAGCTTCAGAGGGGATTGACTCAAGCAAGTGCCTCTTCTTTGTAAAAAACAGAGCTTTCTGCATGCAGGCAGCAGCAGAATAGATGGAGACCTGTCAAAAAGTGATGCATAGGCAGCTAAGTGAAGCTCAAGCATTCATAAAGAAACAATGTTATCAAAGATGAATAGCTTGAAAACTGCTTTTAGGAACATTTACACAGGGTTTCACCTCCTGGCAACACAGAAACGTCAATGCTGCTCCGGCAAGCTGACTCATAGCAGAGCAGGAGAGCTTTACAGAAGGCTCACGCTATTTTTTTCTTCCGCATCAAGGTCTGTGCAGAGGTGTGTGTGCGGAGGGGTGGGGGTGCAGCACCAAGGAATCACCCTAAATTGGCTCAGAGAGCAGTTGTTTTCAGACTCCTAGCCATGCTTTATTAGTGTGGAAATTCAATAATCTCATTAATTACAGAAAATAATGTAAGGTGGATCTGCTGGGCTCCTGAACAATTTGAGCTCTCCTTCTGTGGGTAATTGCCAATGACATGTCTGAGAGAAATATCACAAAGATACATAACAAAGGGCAGCGCAGCTTTACAGCATAGATCTTGTTGCTATGGGAACTTGTCTTTGCTCCTATCTCGGAGCTAGATGATTTATGTATGTGCAAGAGTTCCTTTATTTTAGGGCTTTTGCAAAAGAGAAAAAACCCTTTCAGATCTCTATCCACATCTATCCATCCAGTTATCTATCCAGTTATCTAATAATTATGTCTTTATTATAATTACCTGTCTATTACAATCTTTATCCATTGCCTCATTCTTGCAAATATTCCACTCTATCTACTTTTGGGGGCCAGGATATAAGACAAGCTGAGGGAAGAAAAAAATGTGGACATCAGTTTCTCTTCGTGCGTGCTGCATGGACGTGACTGCTGTTTCAGAAGCCAAGGCAAAACAGTCAAGCCGTGTGTTGTGAGCCCCTACTGCCCTAGTGATGCTCTCCGTGCCCACATGCAGCAGTGTGACAAAAGCATCTCCTTCATTTCTGAAGCATGAAGGGAATGGTGGAGCAGGAAAAACCCTCAGATCTCACTCCTTGTGAATGGTCAGAGAGCACAAGGGTCTTCCACAGCTCTGCTGGGCATTGAAGGTGGAGTACTAGGAGGAAATGCTGAAAATCTTGGAATGACTTTCCAAAAGATTGAAGCTGGAGCATAGCTCCCATTAACAGACCCCTTTGGTCTGTTCATCTTGCATAGCAAGTGTTTGGGTGATGTTTGGCTCAAAGGTAGAAATACAATATCTTCATTCAGAAACAGGCAGATTTGGCTGCAGGTGTTTGCTGTCTTTGCATTTCATGACTTGTTAGGCATTTTCCAATAAGCTCTTGGGTCAAGATGTACCTGAATTTAATAGGATGTCTTTTTTTGTGTGGTAGTGTTTCTGTTAGGGTCATTGGGTGCTTCAGTGGGAACATATAAACTAACTGTGCAAGAAACAACCAAAAGCTTCACACTTAAAAATTAATATCTTGCAATCACCGGAGACCCATCAAAGATGATGTTCAAATTCTGGTGTGCACAAGGATTTAGATGATTTTTGAGACACACAGCTGGTCCTGGGAGCTTCTACCTCTAAATTTATTTCCTCCACATTCTCTCCAGAAACTCATTTAAACATGCATAAGTGTTTGTGTAGAGCATTGAGTGTGAACAACTTGCAAGTTCAAGGTATGATATGGGAAGTCTGGCCAGCAGCCATGTTCAGGTCTGGGTTCATCTTTAAATCAATCAAAACAAGACCCTGAGAAACCATCTGACACTTCTGTTAAGTCACAGCAGTATCTAAAATGCAAGCGCACTCTTATTTTGCCACATGCTGTAGCATTACTCAAGGCTATTATTTTACTGGAAGAGTGAACATGATGTCCATGACTTTGTTCGCTCAATGGCTGGAAACAATTGTCTTCTTCTAAAATGTATCAGAAAGTCAGTGCTTTAAATTTTCAAGGAAAAAAATAATCACGTGAACCACTTGATCTTGAAAAGAAAGAAAGTGAAATTCCATATTTATGAGAGTTCTCTTTTAGCCTGGAAATTCACTGATCAGTGAAACCTCACTTTGCAGGTTCAGGGAGCTGATTACACTCCTGATCTAATCAGTTCCTTGCTGCATAGAAACCTCCTCCACGTAGACCTCCCTCTTGACTTTTCCCCCACTAGACCAGCTGTGGTTGAACCATCGCTCTGCCTCCTTCGAAATGCTGAATCACGAAATGGAAACTGCCTGTGAGGTTACCAATGATAAGACAAGCCTCGTGGCATTTGAAGCACTCTTGCTCTGTAATTGCTCGGATCCTCATCACGTGGATGGCACACTTGCAGAAACCACTTTCCGAATTCATGTTGAAGATAAAAGTTAATCCCTTGGCACGGCTGATTGACTCTTCATAACGGCGCTCCCGCTCCCACCACAGGTCTGTAGCCAACAGCAACGGCTCATTCCTCCTCTGCTCTCTCCCTCACCCTGAGTTTTAATTCCTTAAAGCTAATCAATATCCCTATTAACGTTCCAAAATCAATTATCCTAATAAAGCCTGGGGGGAGCTGAGGGGTTGCTATTCAGCACTCACCTTTTATTATCCCGAGTGTTTATTTCCCCATTGATAGAACTGTCTAACTTTATGACAGATTACCGGTGAAACTGCAGTACTCAACACACTTGTCAGCCCTAGAGATATGTTGTGTTATTATTACTATTTTGAGAGCCTTTTGCTTACATTCCCTGGTTGTACGGATGCTTTAGAAAGAGTCCCTGGCTTCGGTCTGCTGGAACATGATAGGGAGTGCTGCAGCTCTGTGCTGCACATCAAACAGATAATAATCTGTTATATCTATTCAATTATAATATTGCCCTAGGCCATGGCACTTTGTTTATGCAGTAGTCAGTGCTCTGTGATCTGCAGCAAGATTGCAAGACACATGTGGGGCAGATCACCTCATGGTAATTCACAGCAAATCAGGTGAAGGTGCATTCAGAGCCAGGATCCCTAAAGTGTGAGGGGAGAATGGTATTTCTCTTTCAATTAAATTCCTCTTTTCCATACAGAAGTTGTTCCAAGAGAAAGAAGAAAAAGAGAGAAAAAGACTACAATTCCTTGCGGGAGTGCGGTGTCATGGACACGTTCCTGCAGGGGCAGCTCAGAAGCAGGGAGCCCGGGCAAGCCTCGTGGGAGGGAAGCAGTTGTAAACGCTCCTCAGTCTTCTGAGCACTGAATTCAATCCCTAGCTGCTGTACATGTCTACATGTATATTTCAAGGAAATTCAAGCACATGATTGTTTCTTCCTTCCTGGGCTTATTGATCAAGCGTTTAAGAGCACAGAGTAGGAGAAGAGGTGATCAGGTTATCCTCCGAGATTGTCCCAGCAAGGAGCTGAGGTAGGAAGGGAAATGAAAGTCTATAAATGAAATCAGCCATTCCTAAGTGCCCTCCTTCACCTCGCTTGCACTGCCCATCCTGGCCAGCAGCCTGGTCTGCTCACCAGCTCGCAGGGAGCCCCTGGCAAGCAGAGCTGGGGCTGAGAGCACTGGGGAGGAGGTCTTTGGTCATGCAGCCTCTGCCTGGGCTGGAAGACGTCTCCTCCCTTCCTCCATCTAGAGGCTCTAAAGCTCGAGGGAAAACTCCTTTGGCTGCCTTTGGAAGGAAGCGTCTGAAAAGCTCCTCTCTGCCAATCCTGGAACAATTTTTGTACCCTGTACAGTAAAACTTTTATCTAAAAGATGGCAAGTGAATGGGGAGATTGACCCTGGAAGGACTGGCAGCTAGGTAGACAGAGGCCTTCCTTACTTACTGGGGCCAGAAAAGAAAATGTATCACTTACTTCTTTTCAGTTAACCAGTATTAGATAAGATCATTCACACCAGTCATCAAACTGATAATGAGACAGGCCCCATTTCAGGGAGATTATTGCTTTATTATGGAGTGAGCATTCGGCAGATGTCTTAATTTTACAGAATTCATTTCACATTATCAAGATTTCTGTCTATCTTATTTGATTTAACGTTTGTTAAGAGTGATTTGTCTCTCTCTAATGCTTAAGACCAGTGCAGTCCAATCAAGCAAATTGTCTGTAATTTAAAGAGTTCCTGGGGGATTCATAACAGCAACAGGACCTTTTGGGTTTTCTTCCGAAAAAGAAAAAAAAACCCCAGAAAATACATCCTGTGCTAATGATTTCTCTCATCCTAGTCTTCTTTTATCCCAGCCTTTCCTGCCAATACGCCTGTATAGCACAATTCCAGATAAATCAGAAATGCAGTGAAAAGTGGCATGAAAGCAGCGTCACAAAAAGAAAAAAACTTGATTGAAGTTGTGAGCTAGCGAGAGAAATGTGAGCCCATCCGAATCTGAATTAATTAAAGATTTTATTAGCATCTGATGGCACCCCAGGGAAAAGTTCTTTTTTTTAAAACCTCTTTCTGTTTTAAAGGCAAAATACCAAGCAAAAGCATTTAAGGGTCATGCCAAAAAATTTATTTTGAGGATGACACAGCTATCCTTTGGCTGTACCAAATTACTGGTGATGGTGTAAACAAGGCCGAGCCAGTTGGGTACTTTTCTGTAGCAAGGAAGAGGCAGGCTTATACTGATTGGGAGCTCAGCTGAGTAAGAAAATCGGTGCATTTTCAAATTTTACTGTTTTTTTTCAGTTTTTGCAATGGAAGAGAGCACTAAAAATTCTGCATAGCTAAATAGCCCCATGTCTGGGTCACATAGCAGCTGGGATCTCCTGTCCCTCCATATCTCATCACATTCAAGCCACCAAGGCAGCCAAGAGGATGAGCCCTCTGCTTTGCCACCCCCATAGGTACATCACCTCAGTTGCATGGGGCTGGGGGTCCTGCAGAAACAACCACGATATGGAAAAGTGGGGCCTGGGGAAGGCTTGAGGCAGAGGAATTTAAAAAACAGCAGCCCCAAACAGCAGCGTCTGTTGCTAGCTCCACCTGCGTATATCAGAAGCAGAAATGCTGCCGGATTTACACACTGTTTGCCACTGAGCTGTGAAATCCAAGCCCCACTCCCTGGACATGCTCTGCTGCATTATGTCAGAAGGATGGAAGCAGATAACTCCCCCTTCCACCCACCTCTCCCTTCCCTCCCTGTCCCACTTGGAGCTTGGCCTTTATAACAAGGCATTCTCCTTCCAAGCAGAGAAGAGATTCCCCCAGAACCCAAAGGCTATGTGCAAGACATAGACGGCATGCTCACACGTCAGTAAGTGCTGGTGTTTGCTAGTGCAATGATGCATTAAGGATAATGGCTAGAGCAGATCAGATAACTAAAGAAAACCAACCTATTCATAATTTATTTTGTCAAATAAACACCTTGGCTCTGTGTTGCAACACTTAGCTGAGTCATTATGTCATGGTCAAAGGTGGATGCCAATAGATGTGTCACCAGAGATCTTGCTTAAAATTCTAGCATGGTCATGAACAATCAGGAGGAGCAAGAGACTTGAAACAGTAGAAGACACTGCATAAGGTATGGTCTGGTACAAATCACATCTCAACTGAGTCATTTCTTGGGAGACTGGTTGAGCTTGCAAAGCCTTGGTGAGAAATTTGGCAGCGGGGCATGTTGGGGAGACCAAAACATGAGTGGAGCCCACGTGGGGTGTGAAATAGCAGGTGAAGATACTCTTTGGGGCAATGGCCTTTCTGGAAAAGTCAGTTTTGGGAGCTGTAAGCAAGGAAACTGCTCAATGCTGACCATGTTCTGGGAACCGGCATTTCAAACATGTTTTGTAAAGAAATAAAATCACTTGTCAAAGAAACACCTGGTTCTATTGTCAAAATCTCCAAAACAAACAGTTTCCAGGAGACAGATTATTGGCTAGCTTCTTGGGCCAAAGCATAGCAATAATCTGACCCAGCCATGCCAGCAGTTGCCAGTCCCCCGGATGCACAGATTTTAAGCCCTAACAACAATTCATCCAAAGATTTAGACTTTGACCTTCCTGCTTTAGACACATACTGTAACAGCAGAGAAGCAGGGGACTATGCTACTTCAGAAAGTCGTTCTTCAAAGCATTTCCCTCAAAATCCCACTCCTGCACTGTGCTTGAGAGCCTTGACCCTTCTGGTCTGGCATGGCCAATCCTGGCTTGGTGCAAGAGCCCTAGCACCCCACGAGAGGGATGCTGATAGTGGCCCACTGTCCCTGTGAGGATGTGAAATATGTTTCCCAGTCTGGCCCCAGTGGATGGGACTTGTGGCAGGCACAAAGGGGAGGATTAAAAAGGCTGATCTGTTTGAAATGACTAATCCTTGTAAAAAACCCATTTTTCTTCCTCTAGTCAGGAGTAAAGCTAGACCAAAACCATCCTATCCAGTAGTATCAGAGAACAAGGGGTAGAGACCTTGGAATTACCATGCTGTGTTGCATGAGCTGAAGGGTCATATTTCAAAATATAGATTATTCCAACAAGTCTTTGTGAAGAGCATGGAAGGAAAGGAGGATCCCTGTAGAGCCTAGTCCTCAGCCAAACTAACCACCCATTCATGAAGTCCACAGCCCAGGCCTTAAAACTGCTGTATTAAACTGCGGAGGATAAAGCCAACATGATAAAATTTGCTTTTGTGTCAAAGGATCCTGTGAGATTCTGTAGGTGGGAGAAAAGGGTGGAAGAATAAGAGAGAGACTTGAAGTTAATTGTATTTTTTACCATCTGCAAAACACACTTTTGGCTTAACAACTATTATCTGTTCAGCACCAGTACTGTTGAAATATAATTTCATTCTTGTTTTTGTTACTACTATTTTTTCCACTTTTCATCTTACTTGATTCCTGATTGTTCCCCACTTCAGTAGCCTGGCTTGTTATTCTATTATCTTCCTCAAGAGGGTTTTATGTAGATTCTGTAGGAGGAGGTGGAGGCTTCAAGGGGGAACTCCCCGCAACAAACCCTTTCCCATTACTTCTTTTATGTATTTCATGCACTTATTTATATGGGTAATAAACACACATAGTATCAGGAGAGAATATCAGAGAATAAAGACAGACCAGAAAACTTAGTTTTGGTTCAAGAAGCCTAAAAGTGAACACCAAGATGTGAGTCTTGTTGTTTTAACATGCGAGTAGTCAGGATGGTAAATAAGTAGTCATGCTTTTGCTGGATGTCTTCATTGCTGTAGTTTCTGTGGGTCTGTGGACTGCATGGAGAAGCAGTTTCACAAACAACAGAGCCCTCTCCTAGCACTTGTCTCAACAGACACTGGGGAGGTGTTCTTCGTTGTGGGTACCTCTCCATGCCAGGATGGCTGGGCACATCTAGCAGCATGATTCTTTGGAGTCGCAGATAGCCACAGTAACCAGCTCCTATGCGGGCTGGGAGAAGGTATCCCTTGGGGGACAGAGCACTTGTATCCCCATTTTACAGCTTAGAAGCTGAGACACAAATAGTTTATTTTTCTAATGTGAGGCAAAGCAAGAGACCTGTAGCAGGACTGGGGAGCGCCCTCAGATCCCAGCCCCAGACAGATGGCCAAGCCAGCAGCAGCACCACTGTTCTTTCACTCTGAGCTTTCAACAACAGAGAAGCTTAAAATGAATTTACTTCTGCCTATGAGCAGATGCTGGAGGGGAGATTTGTTTTCCTGTTCGTTTTGCAGTATCTGCCTAGCTCTGCTGGAGGCTGAGTAAATGAGATAAAATGCTGAACCAAAGCTGCAACACCCACTGATGCAAATTTTTCTTGGCCAGTGCTCATGGCCACCTGAATTTTCTGCAGAGAAGGGAGTGTCTGGTGCTCAGACACTAGAAAACCATGAGTTTGCTTCAGAGTCTGTTAATTTCCCACAGCCCAGCCTACACATGACAAGGGAGCAGCCAACCAACAATTGATTTTCTAAACTTTCAACACAGATGGCCTCTCAGAAGAGAGGGATACAGTCCTGTCTTCATCCTGAGCTTGGTGGCCTGGTGACCTTCAGTTGTTCTGAAAAGCAAAACTCCTTTTTCCAGAGCTAGCACCAAGGCCATCCCTATGGGATAATGCAAGTCATTCACTTTCACATTCTCAGCTTCATATTAAATTGCAACACAGACTCCATTGACAGACAAATTAGCCAAGTCAACATTTGAAGGATTCTCCCTGCTAATGATCTCTGGTCCATGAAGGCAAACCTAAAGACTCCAGGCTATACAAAACCATTGCAGATGAGGAACCCAGCTGTTGATACAGCTGGCATCAATAAAGCATTTGTAATGTAGAGTCCAAAAAAGACCTGTGTATAAAGTGCACTGCTGTTGAGAAATCATCTAAGTCAAGGGCTGTGCTGTTTATATAAACTTGTTAGTGAAATCTCCCTCAGCCTTCCTCACTATACAGACAGCCCAGCCTACCAGGACTGAGGAGGTTGCAAATGCACTCTTGCACAAGGTTCCCTCCAGCAGGGATAACGTTATGGGATTACAGTCACATGGAAGGTAACTGCTACAGGGAGGAATAGAAGATGATGGTAAAAGCAAAAGGAGACCTACCCAGGGTGAGAAGGCAGGAGCAGATCCAGGGTATGTGGATTTTCAGTGCATACAGTTAAAAAAAAGGGTGGGAGCTTTCTCAGAAAATGAGTCTCAAACATTTTCAGAGGAATTAATGGAGTATATGAGGAGGGGGGCTGTAAGTAGATTCTTTCCCAGCTGAGCTCAGGGCTCCACCACTGCTATCAGGCATCTCCAGGGAAGGGACAACTTGGGGACCCTGTCCACATACTTCAGTTTCACTGCATAGCTGAGATACTAAAGGACCCTAACTGGGAAATGCCTTGCAAAAGTGAGCTTGACCAGACTGGAGTAAATTATAGACCCAAGGAGTGCAGTGAGTGAAACTAAGATAGGAGTCAGCTACCTTGGGTAGAAACCAAGCAAAGCCAGAGATATGCCAGTCCAAAGGGTGAGACACAGGCACAGTCAAAAACCAGAGAAGTAAGGGAAATAGTTGGAGTCCAAGAAATCAGTCTGTAAGGTTAGGTGGTGGCTATGGCAAGGTTAAGAGAGGAAAAGATCAGGTCTCAAACAGGGCTGGAGGAGGAAGAGATTGGATGCTGGATTACAGGGAAATTAGAGGGCCTGGGGCAAAATAGTCTTAGGCACACTAGTCTAAAGCAACACTGTGCTAACAGCTACTTTAGGCAGTGGAAGTGTTGAGATGGATGCTGGAAAGCCTGTCTCCTCCAAGCTGGTGTGATTGTGTGCTTGCTCCTGTTTGACCTGCTCCCATGTGGGATTGGTGAGGTTGTGTTGCACTGTCAGACTGAATCAGGCCCAGCAATATTTACTTCTTAGTACAGAGAAAGGATTTTTAAGGATTGATTAGCTAATATTTGCACAGAGCTTTAAACATGTCAAGGGCTTGGTTTAACTAGGCTTTTCACTGCTGTACAGTGATCTACAGGTAAAAAAAGAGGCAGAATAGGTTCGCAAACATGGTCTTACAGAGCTCTGGGTCACAGAGCTGGACCTGTCCTCTTATCCAGCTTTGTAGGAAGAGCCTACAATGAAGCTGAATTGTCTCTTCAAGATCTCACTCTTCATGTCACAAAGCAGGATTGCTACATCCTTGGAAACAGTCAAAGCTTTCTGGGGGCTGCAGGACCTAGGACACAGTAAGTCTGGTTCAGAAGTGATGTTGGAGGAGCTGTAGCAGGATGTTCTGGTCTCTGTAACATGGATGCTAACCCTACACAAGCTGTTGCAACCTGGTACATAGGCAGCATCCCATGCACACCTGGATGGGAGGGAGCTGTTACTGCTGATGGTCATAAGGTATTTAGGAAGAGATGCAGAAAGAGCCATAATTTCAGGGCTGTTCATCACGCTTGTACTGGCCAGGCTGGACCTTCTTGATACTCACGGAAAGCCTGTTTTCTCCTGCCTTTTCCTTCTCCCCTTTCCACAGCCTCCTTCAGCGTTGCTCTTCAGATCCTCTCCTCACTGCTTTCCTCCTGGGGCAAAAAACCCTCACGGGGACTGGTGTGGAGGCAGCCCTTGCTCAGCCACTGCAGGAGTGCATGGGGAAGGGCTCATTGCCTGCCCCACCAGCAGTCTGCCTTCCCTGGCGACCTCCTTGAACTGTTACCTGGACAGATCTGCATTACGCCTTGCCTGCCCGCTCCACAGCTATCAAACCAGAGATGGATGTTGCTGAACAAGACAGGAATCCCTCAGGCAGCAGTTGTCATAGCTAATGCATGCTTTGTTATGGAATTAATTACCCCTCACCTTCCATAAAAATGAGGAACCCCTTACTGCCCTCTGGTAATAAGGAAAGTGAGCCAGGTTTGATGATAAGCAGTAATGTCTGTGCCTTAAAGCAGAAATTATCACAATAAAAGAGGCAGTGGTGGTCTTCCAAGATGGAATATGCATTCCCTTGCACCCAGGCAATGCACTGGCCTGCCCTACATGCCCACGGCATGGCTTTGTACTGATGCTGCAGCTCACAGCTGTGGTGAGCGGACAGTGCAGGGGCAGAGCACAGCAATATCGAGCTTCTAAAAGCTTGTCTTTTTCCATGGCAAAGCCAGGTACCTGACCCAGAGGCCCTGCCGTCTGTCTCTGCACTGACAAACCTTCCTGAAACAACGAGAACTTCAAAGTTTGGTGGGAGCCAAATTACTTCCCCAGCACTTCCCAGAGGGACTAGACTAGTTAAGAGGAGAGATGTCAGCACTGTCATTGGAGGGCATGGAGTAT
>NW_010553912.1:102469-142914 GCF_000687285.1 Phaethon lepturus | reverse complement strand
GGAAAGAGAGGGAAATCTGGGCCTTTCTGTCTACGGGAAGATATGCCGAGTATCCACTTCATGCCCTTGTCATCAGAGGGAAGAAGGGGTAAAGGAGAGAGAAACAAAGCTGGTAATTAGCTTCCTTGGATATCCCAAGATGATTGCAGTTCAAAGTGTTTGGTCAAGACCTTGCTACATGCTTTCTCGCTGCACTAGACAGCGCGAAAGAGGACAAATGAGTGAGAAAGAAGCAAACTGGAGAGTTTGTCTCATTGTTAATTAAGTGTCTGGTTCTTAGAGGAGCAATTTCTCCAGCTGCCTCTGGATGGAAGAGGCACTTGTAAGCATTAGGAGAGAATCTGGTAGGCAACATCTTAATAAAGCCAACACACTGCATCAAGGAAAAAGAACAAGGAGGAGAGGAAAATTAAAAGAAGAAATTAAACTTAGTGTCTCACTTGCAAGGCTAGAAACTGGCCCAGAAACCCCAGTAAAGCTGACTGGGCCTAGAGCTCCATTTCCATGGGAGATAGCTGACAGGAGATGTCTGGCCAGGCAATGAAACTAGGTTTCCTTAGAAATCAGAGAAAAGCTGTTCCACCTCTTCCCCACTACCCCCCAAAAATATCTAACTGTCCTCCTGGCTTTCCTGTTGAAGGTAAATGTTCTCAGTGTAGTGTAAAGGAGTAAATCTGCAGTGCCTGTCCTTGGTGACAGCACCGTGCTCTACCCACCACTATGAAAATGATGTGGCACGACGGGACCTCCCAACAGCACTGCTCTTGCTGAACAGTCAGGTGCCTGGGAGCCAAGGGCTGATAACTGGTGTTCTCTGGTGATCCCTTAAGGAAAGCCACGTGCTATCATGAGCTGAGTTTTGGCTGCTCTGCACTGAATGATGTCAGTCTTTTGAGTCTATATTGGTGAGAGCCTGTGGAAGGCACGCTGCTCTACCCAGGGACAGCCATAGCCATTGCCATTCCTCCACTGGCATGAGGAAGCATTGGATTAGGCTTTTTAGAGGCAGACTCACAGGGTATTGACCTGCCTGACTCCCATATAGGTGTTGAGCACCTGTGCAAATCAGTGGAAATTCAGGACGTTGTTGCCCTTACGAGGTAATGCCCTTACCGCTCATGCCAGCTCATAGCCTCAGTTGCCCCACTGTGCATTGGAAAGGGATACAGATTCCTGCTCCTCTACAGTCTGGATAATTATGTGCTACTGTGGGTCAGAATTAAAAATACCAATGTACATGCGAAGATATTGTTACTCTGTTCCTCCCAGACCTGACCTGGGTAGGAAATCTGAGTGCTTAACCAGTGGTGAATTCTCTCCTACACTGCCTGCCAGAGAGCAGAGTTGATGTCAAGTAAACAGAGAGGGGATGTCTGTAAATTAAGGGAACACTGAGAAATGTTTTAATACAGAATAACAGAAATTGCCTTCTCCTTCATAAACCATCCTAAGATGTGTAACTCACAACGTATGATAGAGACAGGTACAAATGCCTCCGTGTGCTCTGGTTTATAAGTGGCTCTGTAACAGGTGTTATCATTTTGTCTGCTCAGTATTTTAACATCATTCATTTGTGCCATTGCAACGTGGCACAACAACGCATCTTAGAATAATTTACTGGGAAGAAGCAATTGCTATGAATCACATCATATTGTCATTATGAATAAAGTACATCTACACGCTGTGCCTTCAAGGAAAGTGTGGAAGAGACGTGCTCACCATTCAGCTTCTCACAGACCCGCATTTACTTTTCTCCTTTCATTTCAGTTGCTCTCAATCTGCCCCTGCACAAATAATCACATCCCAAGGCTCGAAGGGGTTTTTTTGCCTCCCTTTTATTCTTTCTTTCCTTTGTTTACCAGTTGCGAAGGCTGGCTGACCATGACTTGTGGGATTTCTGCCACAAAGAGTACAGCTAGCTAGTGCTTGTAGATGGGTGCTTTCATGTTTGACTTTAACAGAATCACAGAAAAAGTCAGGTTGGATGGGATCTCTGGAGGTCACTTAGTCCCACCCCTGCTCAAAGCAGGGCTAACCTGCTTGCTACGAACTTTCTAGTTACGTCAGCCAGGGAAATTGAAACCTGCAGGGACTTAGAAATGATGAGAAGAGGGAAAATCAGAAGAGCACTTCACAATCAGCAGCATGAAGGTCAAAGTACTGTCCCTAGATTTGGGTATGCTGATCCTGTCTCTGCCTGGTTCACAGTGATATAGAATATGTATTTACTGATTAATTCAAAAATTAATTAATTTATAGAAATCCCAAACCAAGAAATGCTGCTCTCACACAGAGTAGGAATATGACCTTGAGACTGCCAGAGCCTCAACTTTCAAGACCCGGCCATCTCTTTCTTCAGCATGCACCCTGGTTTCTCAACACTTGGGTTTTAGTCAGAAAACAAATGTTTTGTTCTAGTTCCATTTCTGAAACACATGTCCCCTATACTTTGAATTTTCTTTGTCACAACTGGAAAAAAAAAAACAAAAACAGAAAGCAAAAGACAATTTTCAAACTTGAGAAGTTGACACAAAACAAAATTGCTATTTTCTCCTCCACTTTCACTTTCTTAAGTCATTGTTCTGAAAGATCCTCCTGATATTTTTTATTTCTCTTCTCCCTTCCTATTTCATTTTCAGTCTGGTCTCTCTCTCTCTCTGACAAGTCTGCCTGGCTGCTGTCCAACAGGCCTGTCCAGTTTCTCCTTGTACAAGCATATAACACAAAAGAATACAAAGACGACTGGAAATGCAATTATAAAACTGTCTCTTCCGCCCAGGCACAGTTGTTTTAGACAGCAACCTCCCTTTCAGCACAGTCGGAAGGAAAAAAAAGTAACTAGAGCCCTTCTGAGCAATGTCATTATTTATTCTGGTTGAAATGTCCTGCAGGAAACTTTAATTAGACCACATGTATGATAAACTAACCAAACAGGCTGAAGGAAAAAAAATAAACAAATAAAAAGGCTAATAGTGCAATTACCTATACTCCTTAAAGCTGTAACTCTTGGAGTTTATTCAGCATTCAGGAGATGAAATTGGGACACATGTATTGAGGTTGAAAATAGTGCACACACACATGCACACACATAAAGTTTTCACCGAAACAGCTTTTCACTGGATATTCGGGCTTTTCAACTAAAAGAAAGTATAAAAGAAAACTCCTCACAAACAAGAACTCTCTGTGAAGCAAAATTCTGGGATATTCAGTTAGTACAAGAAAAGCTTTAAAGTTATGTGGAAGAAAATCTCCCTCGTCAGAACTGTTGTAAGATATACATACATGTCTTCATGTGTGTGCGAGCTTGTGTGTGCATGCATATGTGTGTATATCCATATGGATATATGTACAGGCACGTGTGTATCTGTACAATGGAGTACTTCTTTTATGAAAAAACTTTTTAAACTGTCAGCTAAATAGCTTAATTGCAGAAAAGTAGGCAAAAAAAATTTGTCATAAGATCAGCACTGTCTGAAAATACAGCATCAGCAATTAAAAGAAATAGCCAACCCACCAACTGCTGAGCGGCAATCTATAATCCATGTTGCAACTTTCTGCTGATGCCTTGTGCATCCTTCTCCAATACTCATAATACAAAAATATATAATTTCAGACCTCAAGTCTTGAATCCCTCAAGTGTTCCCATTTAAAATGGTAATATTTATAAGCAAATATACAGCAAAAGTATAGAAAATATAAAAGAAAACCAAAAAGTCCGAAGGAGGGAACTATAAGGTGGATTGGGACACACTGGACCTATTTATTTATGGAGAGAGGACTATGGAGCATGGTTTCTATTATGTACAGCGTTTCCTACATTCCCCTGGAGAAAAGGTGGTCTCTTCATTTTGCTCTTGCACTGCAAACACAAGGCATATGGAGGGCCAAAACACATCCTGAGGTGTGCAGCTGCCTTTAAATGGGAGCAGGGACTGGTGAACACTACAAAGTGAAGTGCTGTAGCTGATCGCAGCTCTCGTGAGCATCATGCACGTGCCCTGCCACAGGCCAAGAAATCCAACAGGAAAAGGAGAGTTCAGTCTCATGGTCCATGATCTCTTGGGGATGTGTTGTAGTGAGATTATCAGGCATCTCTCTAGCTAGTTATCTTACAGATGGAAAGAGGCAGGACAATTGTCACTGGATTTTAAGCCACTGTTTGGAAACAGTAATTTTTTGAGATCCTCACTGAAGTTACTACTGAGCTAATACAGAATGATGCCAAAGATTGTGACTGAGGCAATTGGATTTATAGAGACAGAAGAGTGAGCTATCACTAGAGACCAACAAACAAACTTCCACTATGGCTAATGTGATAATTTTCCATGTATCATCTCTATTTTTGATTGCTCTTTAGGTATTTAGGGAATGGTGCGTAAAAAACATAGCTGTTATTTCTTTCTTACGTGGCTCCTGAACATTAAATGGTGTATGGGACTAGTGGTGTCCAAAGCATGTGGAAGGGTTCACATTTAAAGTGCTCCCAATGAATAAAGGTATCAGCACCTTGGATTCTGACTTTTGACCATCTGTTATATTTAATGTACTAATACAAAAATGACAGCCCCTTGGCACCCCATATGTTCAGACTTTCCTGTGAGCATCCTGTTGGAAACATCCTTTGGGGGATCCTATTTTAGCCTATACAGCTCTGGGCTTTCTTTCTCTTTCCATATAAGAATTGAAGATGAGGTCCTTATCATTTCTAGATGCCTCAGAATAGCTTTGTGTATCTTTGGCAGTGCCTTGGAGACATAAGGCCGTCTACACCTCTGTAGCCTGACACTCCTCTGTGTGTTGCACAGGCAACCTTTGACTTCGTTTAACCAACAGATAGAAGTAGAGTAGGAGGACTTCAGGGAAGAAGGGCTTTGGGTTGCTTCAAATGTGCTGTGGTACTTACTCAGCACAGCGTCTAAGCCTGTGCTTAAGATTAAACACATGCTCCAAGCTTCATTGCCTTACCCAAGATTAAATCCTATCAGTTTAAGCATATGCTTATAAACTTTGCTGAATTCAGTCCTTGAACTCATAAGCCTATTCCAACGGAGGAAAGTCAAAGATCACCAGTGCTTTAATAGGAGAAAGATAGGGCTTCCAGCCTTCATGCTAATATCCCAATTCAAAGAGAAAAAGGGAATTCAAAGGGAAGTTCAGAAAGGATCTGCTCTGTCAGCAACGTTGGCTCTGGGTACTGTGTTTTTCAAAGTATAATGTGAATGTGGTGTATTAAGATACAGTTAACATACAGGCATATTCGCTGGATGTATATGCAACATGCCTTCCTACTACACACTGATTTCTGTCTGATAAACATAATATGCACTGATGAAAGGTGGCAAAACCTGAAGGGAGCCTGGCTTATCAACCACAAATGTCTGGAGGAATCAGAAGCTGAAATCAAAGAATAATAATATTTACATTTTTAAATGGACCTGCCACATGCATTAAATCACAGGGTGCATCAATCTTGCTGCCATTGCCCCATAGCTCATCACATCGCACATTCTCAGACATCTTTAGCTGGGGAAAGGAGCAAAGATACAGCATGCATGAATGTTAGTGCAATGAATTGATGTGTACAAGCTGAGGGGTCGCAATAGCTGGGTCTCAGTGCATTTTTCTCCCTCTGCAGAGGCACCATGTTCATGGATGTGGACACACTCTCTGCAGGCTGGAGAGATTTACCACCCAAATCCCAGCTATCCTCATCCTCCTGGGACAGCTTTTAGCTGAGCCAGGCTTTACATTGCTGTTGTGTCAATACAAGCAGACCGGCCTGCGTGCCAGCATCCCTTCTACACACAGCGGTCACAGGCACACCAGCACCGGTACCATTCCGCAATGATACAATATTCTGTGTTAATCCACCTTGCAAGCACCTGAAAGGACTTAACTACATGTACCATACAAGCACCCCGCTGAGACAGTGGGAATAGGAACAGACCTGTAATTACCAAGTAAAGACAATGAAATCACACGTACTCCCACCACCTGCGGTTCTAAATGAGGAGAAGTGTTAGTTACACTGTTGTATTTCTATAGCATCTCAGGAGAAAAAACAGAGGGCGTAATGAGCTACTAGACTTGCGATAAGCTTGTAAGTGGCAAAATTAAAGTGAATTCACAATTTACCCCAATCTACTGCTCTGCAAGGAGGGACACAGAGGGAAGCACAATTAAACTTTCGCACTTTCCCTTTAATTTGGGAAATGAAGAACATGTCTGAGAGAACAATTTTGTGTTGTTTCACAGACCCCAGCCATTTGCCACCCCCAAATGGAAAGATGTATCACGAAGAGAGGAAAGACACACACCGCAGTGGCTGGAAACTTTTGCCATGACATTGCAAAGGACCTGAATCTGGGTGGCTTGGGCTGAATTTTAATCGCCAGGCACCCGCTTTGAGTGAGTTCACAGGACTGATAGGAAAGCTGCTGTTTGAGAGAGATCTACAGAAAATGTCACTTTCTTCTTACATGGACTTAGGAAATCTTATGAATATGAAAATAGAATGATGAAAGAGACATATTCCCAGAAGTAGGTTCCTCCATGACGTAAAGCTTTCCTGAGGGGAACACTGGGATTTGTTCATGTCTTTTAATGCTCTATTTTCAGTACTTTTAAAAGAGTATTCATTCTGAAAGCTTTTTTCTTTGTTCACTTCTTTCATTACTATTGATTTGGTGCTATGTGGTTGGGAGTCCTTTTAGGTCAAAGGGTTTAACTGACTCTGCTGGTGGAAATGTCTTTCCAAAGAGGATGTTGCCGCAGTATTTCCTTTGGATGCTCAGAGTTTGCATTCGCTATGTCTGGAAACATCATGCGGCCTTTTCACTGGGGACTCAGACTGAGGCATAGCTAATTCAAAAGCTGTCAAATACACATTTTCTTATGGGCAGGAGTGTGGAGAAAATTCATAATCCACATTACTGTATTCATTTCATCAATAGCACTGTTCATTTGAAGCACCTTCCTGGGTCAATGGGTAAATACTTTAATTCTTTCTTCAGATGGAGCAGGTTAGGGAAGCCTCTTTATAAGTGTATTCTTAGATAGCTTTCTGAACGGAAACTTCTGTAGATTTAAAACTGATCTTCTGACACTAAAAATTGTGTTTTGGCCTCATTCTAAGGCAAGAGAGTATCTGTTCTGGACAGACAGGCCTTTTGGAAAACATTCATCTAAAAGGAGAAGGAAAAAACACCCTGAAAGACATTTTCTTTATTCACAGAAAACAGAATGTCATGGAGAAAATGATGAGGGAGTGTGTGTATAATCATATATTTATTTATCTGAGTCCCACACTGCAAATTTTGTAGGTACAGAAGATGATGAGAAAGATAAGGCACTGAAGTGATTGTTTAAACTGAAATTGAGTCTCACCCACTGCAGAGTTTGAATTAAACAAAAATAACCCAAAGCAGCAATGTAATAACCTTAAGTGAGCCACTTTTTTAAGCAGCTTATACATAATGGAATTCTCTCAGCTTTTTACAAATGTTCCACATATGTTCAGATAATCATCGAACTGACGGGCTTTCCTTGCAGACAGCTGAAAATAAACACTGATCTCAAAACGTAAGCATGTCTTCTTTCTTCTCGCCATACATCCAGCTTCTATATGTTCTTTATCAAAGTATCTAAGTGCTTTTAGTAGACCAAAGCATTCTGGTTATATAGATATATAAATATGTTTTATAGCCACTATAGGGATTTCACCCAAGCAAGATACTCTGGCTATAACAGTGATCAGTGCTGGATGTTTCAGTGTAAAGAAGGGCTCTAGTGTCTCTCTGAACTAGGCATCCTATAAATTGTTTAACATTACCAGTGCTGACTCCTCATTATTTTCTTCTGGTGAGTGCCCTGTAGAGATAATATGCCAATAAAATAATTATTCTTAATTGTTAACTATCATTTTCAGTTTCAAAGACACAGGATAAAAGCAAATAGCAACCTAGAAAAAAAAAATTGGGAGATAAGGAGAAAGGTTGTAATGGGGAAATGGATACAAGGCAGAAGTATAAATCCCATCACAGATGGGTCTGAAACAGGGCTCCAGGCAAATCTGGTCTGTGCAGACATCGAGGACCTTTGGATTTGAATTTAGTAAGGTGGACCGTACTTACCATCTCATTAGCCTATGTATGCAATTATAGCAGAACTATCTTCATTAGCCTAGCCCTGAAAAAACAGTGGGAACAACCCATTTTCTTTAGGTGGTCTATTCATCTGAGAGGCAAAGGACCTAGATGGCAGCACTTGGGATGTTGCTGAGAAGAGATTTAGACCCTTTGGCTTTGCTCAGCCAGGTGGGTAGCAGCAGCAGCAGAACTTAGAAATGTGCTTACCCATGCTCTGTTGCTAAATGTTTTCCAAGCACCGCCAAGTGCTAGCTTGCCGCAGCCCTGGCTTCGAGTCTCAGATGCCATGCAACACTGCAGCCAGTGAGGTGCAGCATGGTGCCTGATGGCAGAAGGCAAATGTGGCGCCTGTGCTGATGCAGTCTCTTTCTATCAAAGGGAAAAGTGCAGGGGCTTGAAAGAGACTCCCTGTGACTGAACAACACAGTGTCAGTTCCTCTAATGAATGCCGATCCTGAGCGCATGATGGGTAATTAGTGACTTTGATACCTGTGGAGAGCAGGTCATGATTTTGCTGTCAGGAGCTTCAGTGCAGGAGACACATCATTACTCCAGTCAGTGCTGATTATTACCGTACCTGCTCAGTGCAGTTTGATACTGCTTTCGGGGCAAAAAAAAAAAATGCTGCATAGGGGTTGGAGAGTTTCTCTCTCTCTTTTTTTTTCTTTATTTTTGTTTCGTTGAGGAAAAGGAGAGCACCTCTGTGTTTTCACGCAAAACTGTCTCTCTTATAAGGAGATGAAAATGAGGGAGGGAAGGAACCTGACAAGTATCCACTGAAAAACAACTCTTTAAACCAACAAAGCACATCTGCAATGTGCCTAGATCAGTAGAGATCAGTAGAAGATGATGTTACTCTGATGTCTGTGTATGCATTTGCCCATCTTACTTGTCCAAGATAGGAACAACACATTCCTGTTAGGTACATCCCAGGAGGCAGAGGAATTCAGCAGACCTCCCTGGTTCTCTTAATAAAATACTGAAGTAGTCAGAAAGACAGATGAAAAGAGAAAGAAGAGATGTTAGAAGAGGGCTAGGTTACATCCTTGGGAAATATGAGGTAGTTCCACTGGCCCTAGTTCAGAAAAACACTTAAATGTGCAGGCTGCAGCACTCTGCTGAGCTGTGATGGACCACCAAGTGTCTTCTTGTCTCCCAGTGTCTGAGAAATCTAGCAAAGCTCCACCGGAGATATGCAGTGCACACACATATAGCTGGGGATGCAGGACACATGCTGGGCTGCGCTGGGATCTGCTGCACTCATCAAGGTTAATGAAGGGTGGCTAGTCAAGTCACTGAGGCCGAGGGCTGAGTTAGTTATACACATATCTCAGTACAGTGCCTAGCTCAGTAACTGACAGTCAATCTCCTTCTTCATTTTAAATACAGTAGATACGGTATGAGCCCAATCTTTTGCAAAAATGGGATGAGAGGGTGAAGGAAGAGATTAATGCAGATCTATTTGTGCATTTGCCATGGCTCACGCATGCTCGCTTGGTTAAATAGCTTTTCCTGGTGTGGAAATGCACAGGGTGATTTATTTCCTTTTCATAAATAAAATATTTGGGATGGAAGAATGGCTATTTCTTTTATACAAGCTATTACACCCTAATGGTTGAAGAGAAGATCTCAGTTCAGCTTCCTGTGGACAGCTTTAACTTGCTCTAATACCTGCTATGTGGGGAGCTGCTGTTGACACCAGTGTTTGTGCAGCACCTGACCTGGAAGATTTGGATACCTCAGTATAACTGGTGATCATTTTACTCTCACAGGTCCGAGAAAATGGGAGCATGGAGTGGATTAAGTCACCCTACAAAACTTCAGGGAAAGCGTGAGGTGGAGCTGGGAAGGACTCCACGGTCTCCTGAGTCCCGGCAGAATGCTGATCCCACCAGGTTCTGTTGCCCTTCTCCATGCAGGAGCACATTGTACACCACTCATTTAACCTCCTCCTTCCCAGTTGCACCAAAAGGCAGCAGAAACCAGCAATACAGAGCAAGCAGGGTGAGCACTGTCTCTCCTTCCCAGCTCCTGGGTTGTCCTGGGGTGTCCTCACCTGAGGAGGACATGCCAGTCTTCTTCATGGTTTCTTTTCAGTTAGAGCACTCTGGTAGCAAAGTTTGATAAGGGAAATTTGACCTGCTGTCCAAACAAACTGCAATTTCCAGGTTTGGAAGTTGGCCTCTTATCAATGGTACATTTCTTGTCTGGAAGCAGAAGATTCTCTACCTCAGGTTATTCTCTCTGTGCACAGAGTTACACTTTCAATTGGCTTTTCCTCCAGCGCATTCTTCAGTTATTGCTTATTTATTACATCGGAGACATGAAACTTTTCCAGTAATGATCCTGATAATTATAGCTATCTCATTCAGTCTTAACCAACCAGCAATTGTATCCTGATTCATGATCAATGGAAAGTTAAAAGAATATACTTATTAAACTCAATAAGGATAAGTTACTGGTTAATGATGTGAAAATTATGTCACCAATAACTGTGTAATTACATTCTTATTAATGCATTCAAACATCTTGCCATTTAATTGGCATTTAACAAGCTCATTATAGCAAGATAATTAGATAGCCATTAATTGGTAAAACACTGATTGACGTGTAGTATGTTAATAGGTGTCTAGTGTGTTGTAGTTGTCTTGCTATATGCTAATTTAATGCTTTCATGCTCCTATCAATTAGGTTGTTTAAAATATACAAATGTAATGTATTATAAAGTGATTGTATATTTATTGGCAAAGTCATCGTGACTGAATCACAGTCAATGTATTATTTGCATACGTGTTTATCTTATATTTCAATACAACCTCTGCTGGTATTTGTAGGAACTACAACAAACAGCTAAATTCCTGGGACTTCCTTTAGTCACTACGTTACGAAACAAAGTAGAAGTGTCCAACACATGGTCCATGACCAACATGTGGCACTGGAACCACATCAGAGCTCAGTCCCCTGACCAAAATAAAGGCCTTGCTGGATAATCCTGAACCTTGGTAGTAATAAAACAGTACTAATCACAGAGGATGGCAACATTAGCATGCCCAAGGGCGCAGCTATGTGTCCCATGCAACCCAGCAAAGTGCTGGTATCCCATGGGCAACTGTTGTCACCTCCCACCTGTGAGCCACTGCCAGAATATGGCTCTCTGTCTGTGGTGTTGGCCACACAAAGATTTTGGTGTGCTGCTTGTAGGGTCAGGAAAGTTGATGCTTCTCTTCTAAGAGTTACAGTGCCTGAAAATCTTGTCATATGTGCAATGGTAAAGACTAGACTCTCCTATTCTGAAGTCCTGATGACGTGTCGCTAGCAAGGAGGCTTTGAGGAGTGATCTGGGGTTTGCCTTGAGCAGTAATTCCATTGATGGCTGCTAAGTAATATACAAACATACTGACCAACCCATTATCTTAATTATCCTTCCCTATGTCACGTCTGTGACAGTTGGGTTTTTTGTGACACTCAGAAGATGATCTGGAATTATGTGCTGTCTGCTTGATGTTAGAGCTTGTTCACATATGCAGAATACATACCCCTTTTTGTCTAAGAAGGTTGTCATATGGGTTGAAACAGGACAGATATTTTAAGGATGTAATATTATTATTATGTGCATTACAGTAGCAGATAAAGGTCCAGAAAAAAATCAGTTTTCCTTCATGCTGGGCACTGTATAAACACAGAAAGAGATGCTGTTCTGAAGACTCTGATGTCAAAATGGACTGGACAGCCAAAGGGCTTGTGGTGGAAAGTCAATGTCAGGAGGGAGGAGAGGACAGAAATTAATAGTGTAATCTATGCTAACACATGGAGATGAAAAGGGTTTTGAAATGGTGCTCTGAGATGTCCAAAAAGCAGAAAATTAAAGTCTCACTGCTGCCCCAGTTCTTTGCATCACTCTAAAACACTGCCACGAGTAGCTTGTTTCCATGGCACATCTCACTTCTCCAAGTCATCTGGCACTTTCAGCCCTTGCATCTCTATTAACACCCTGACATAGCCTGCATTGCTGACAGCTCCTCTGCAGCACAGAGGGGTGGAGATATTCAGGTCTGCAGAGAGGAACTTCCCGGGACTGACTTGTCCGTTCTCTGGGTAACAAGTGAGTTCATTGTGCAGAACAGGAGATCACGATTAAGCATAAAATTGTACCAGAAATAATGAATTAACTTATAGTACATTTCCCCAGCTACCACAGGATTGGTCCCAATGGTGTATTAAGTGGAAATGATAATGTAAGCCTGATTGCAATGATGACGTGAATATTGTTAATGTTGATATCCCCAAATTAGCTCAGAGGGGGAAATTTCAGTTCGAATTTTGCAAACAGTTATGTGACTCCTGTAACCTTTAGAGGAATCCTTTTCATTCTTTTTCCATTATTTTTAATTTCAAAGACTAGGAAAATGACAAGAATGACTGGTTCACTAAAAATAGCCGTTATGTGACCATGGCAATATGAGCTTTCCTTGAGGAGAAAGTCAGCACTGCAATGTATACAATATTGTGCTATATTTTACTTAGCTGTGGCATCATTCATCCAAATGTAGGTAGTTCAAAAAAGCTTGGAAGATGTGGTCAAGTTTTTATTAGGGGAAACTTTTAGCAGGGCACTAAGGAGAATGTTTTGTTTCTTCTAGCCATTATGGTAAGAAAAGAGATTTAATGCATTGAGGAGTAAAGAGGATAGATTGCTTTGAAAAACTTATGAGTGGTAGAGTTGTGGGTCAGCTGAGGTGCATGGTGTAAAGCAGTGAGGATGGAAGAACGGCTGCAGTGCACAGGAAGGGGATGTTGCTGGGTATGATTTATGATTATTGGGAGAACTTTGCTTGGGTCCCTGAATGGGATGGGTTGAGACTGTTGATCGGAACAGAGGAACATGCACAGATTTTGGATGGGGGCCCAGGGGTAGAGGGATGGTTTGGGGAGGTATATAGCAAGATAGAGGTGGGCTGCCAGAGCTTGACCCACACTGTGAGAGTGGCCCAGGAGAGGCTTTGGCTGGCAGCAAAGCAAGGCAGCCAATGATGGGCTTGGGGCTGCAGCTGTGGCATGATGGAAGAAGCCCTTTCACAATTCTCCTCTTGGGCCTGTCTCCAGCAAGTGTAAATCCCCATGCCATCATTGATGGCAAGTCAGCAAATGAGCATTTATCAAAAAGCAAACCTGATCTGTAGCAAAGAAGGCATCTCTGTAAGTACAGGTCAAATAAGCTCAAAGGACAAACTTTCCTATAGTTCAGGTAACTTGGAGAAGTGCCCTTGAATGCAGTGGGAAAACACGGTGATGAGTAGAACAGGTTGCTCACCCCCAGGCATAGTAACTCCTGTGTTTTCTCCACTGTTCCTTTTTATTTTGAATTAGCAGCCAAGAGCAGGTAGGCATCTCTTGAAATCATTTGCTTACAAACCCTGATACCCATCTGGGATCAGGACAGAAATCAGATTAAGCTTGTTTGTGTGTTAAATGTTTGGGAAAAAATGACTTGTTCTAATAAGGGGCAAGGGCTGAAATGTGCTCCGCAAAGCAGACAGCCCTTGTGCTTATCTGCAGCGGGAGCCTGAGGAAATTCTGATCACACCAGACTCTTCTCTTGTCATCAGGCTGCCTTCCCACCCTTCCAACTTGCCCTTTACCTCCCACTACACAAAAAAGATGGGATTAAAGAAAAAAAAAGTACTCCTAGCAAAATGCCAGGGTTTTAAATTAAATTTAAAACAGTTTAATTGCCTAATTGCTCAGCTATTTTGTGCAGTTTATTAACAGAAGCAATTCTTCGGCAGTCATGCCAACATAGCAGAAAATTGGCATTTGAGCCAGCGGGAATTAAAGAGGCAGAGTGCGGAACTAAAACAAAAAGAATGCCTCGAACCTAGTGGAACAGACATTTGAGGCTTTCATCTCATTTTTATCTTACTCCCTAATCTGCTGTAGAAAGATCAAGGCTGGGTTTTGCTTTTTAATGTGGGAATGACAGTTGCTCATCACCAGTGTCTTTGCATTTGGAAAAGTACTGGATTTCCAAAGAAATGAATGTCTAAGGAAGCAGCACATTTACAAAAGAAAATAAAATGCACTTCTTGTCAATAATATTGGCATCTTTTAAAAGAGTTAATTTGATGGCATTTTTCATAATAAACATCACTGTTAAATGTGTGTGTATGTATTCAAACAAAACTAGCAAATCATCCATATAAATGAATGCATGCACTGACTGAATAGAGGATATTAATATTCAGTTATAATATATCACACTCATCATATGCTCTTTCTTTACCATACAGAAAGAAAAAAAGAAAAGAGAGGAAAGGAGAAGGCAGTCATGATGCAAAATAAATAATCCAATATTTATTGCCTGTAAAAGAGAAATTCCAGTCAACTATGCATGATGCTATTACTCTAATTTTTAGGGCTGCATCCAAGTACCCATCTGTGGAGCTGTTGGTATGTCCTTGCTGATGTCTCCTCTGTTTTTTGGGGTAGGCGGCCACTTGGGAAGCTCTTGTCAGGTGTTATACAGCAGAGATATTAAGAGTGGAACCCTGGGAAAACTACTGGGACTTCAGTGTAAGTTTATTTCCTTTGTGTATGAAGGATGGAAACAATGCATTGCTTTAGGGAGGTTTTCTATAGCTGTGATGAACCTACTGTGTCATAACTCACCCTGCCTCAAACTGAGAATCTGGCACACAGTGATGGTTGAGATTATATCCAGGGCAGTTTTTGTTATTGGTATCAGTCAGGGTCAGAATTATACCCCAATGTATTTAAAGCAGTCCTGTTGGCCACTGTGTGGCTAACTGGCATATGCAACTGCAGGAGTTGCGTTCCCAAACCAAATTTCCTCCTGCTGTCTGGTAAATTGGGGACACTTAAGAGATGACACATCACAGGTGAAAATGAGCCAGAGCAGAGACCTTCATTTCTGTGTTTGAAATGCATTTTGAGATGCCTCTTTACATTTACAGGAAGGCCTTCTTGAAATAGCAGGTCCATCCTTCCAGCTATAGGAATGCATCATAGTGAACAAATTTTTCCAGACTGCATTCATCCTGTGCAATTTGGCAGGTTTCCTGGAGAAACCCAGAGCATCCTTCTTGTTAGTACCTACCTCCAAGGCCACCTTTGAGGGGGCTGAGGTTGTTGTTGGTGAGCACAACCCTGCCCCATGAGACTGGCATGGAGAGAAGAAACCTCTGTGGTGTAGCATCATGCAGCGATCCCCATTTAAAGCCCTCTCTCTGCCCCCACACTAACACACACAGGCACCAGCAGCTGGTGAATGATCAACGCGTGCCTAACCTGGGAAAATAAAGGGGCAATACCTGCTAGATTTACTATGAACAGTGTGCCTAATAAAATCGTTTCTTCAGTGAGATAATCCTGATGCCTACAGTGCTGATTGTCTGTAGATTGAGAAAGAGATTCCAGGAAATCTCACTGGGGCCAAGGGCTCTCAGTGAGCCAGCTGAATGATAAGAACTTTATTCAGAATACTCAAGGCCCTGTTTCTACTCTAATTTCATCACTCAGGTATCTCAGCTTTTTTCCCGTATGCATAAAGGAGAGGATACAGTTATACACACACTGTGGATAAAGCCTGCTGTAGGAGAGCTAGGTGTTATTCAGTAATGGAGTGAGAGAAGTCTAACTTCTCCCTGCTTGAATTTTTGAAAACAACCCCACCTCAGTTTTAGTTCAGCCAAAACATCTTTGATATATTTTGACATATGACATTTTTATGTATTTCTTTATCTGAAAAACTGACATTTTCCATGAGAAGCAGATATTTCCTGTGAATAGAATTATTTAGGTGCTGTTTGTTTCAGAAAGCCAGTTTCAATGGAAAATGTTCGTACTGGCTCCATTCTTTCATCATGTAGAGAACAGGCAAATTTACCTTCTCTTCTGGTGAGCTTTCATAACTCCATCTCTCATTCATCATCTGCTTGTTTCAGCCCTTGGCTGTAATTGTACAGGGAAGCAATGCAGGTAATGGTCAAATTTCCATATTCTCAGGGCAGAAAATTGGGAACCATCAAGAGCAGTGCCCCGGTGATATTCAAAGCACGTGGGTGGGATTTCAGTTTAGAGATGAAGGGAAAACTCCCAGTCTTACCGTCCATTCACTGCAGGTACAAAGGGATGAGGTGAAGAACTCGTTTCTTCAAGTAACAGACAATTGGAATTTCTTCTGGCTTTTTCGCCTCTCATCTAGAAAAATGGTGAACTGAGCATTCAACTTCCTATCTGCTTGAAGCTTCTGATGCTAGGTGATGACCACACATTTATTTTCTCTCAACCTCCCTGCTAATCTCTCTGTACTGAGATGGTTTATCTCAGGCTTTGCCTTTGTTACTAAGAAAAAGTGCATCTTCCCCTGGGAAAATATATGTGCTTGAGCTACGAAGCACCTGATGAGGGCACAAAGATAAAAGTGCAGCCAGGACATGGAAAGTAAAACAGCACAGGTTTGCTCTGTGAGTTGCAGACCATTGCAAGCAGCAGGCAGTGCTAAGAAGCATGGAAGGGCATCCTAAGTCCTGAAAGCTAAGATACCTGATGTCACGGACTGTCACCCATCTCTGTATGCCATGACATGTGGCACCTGCTGCTGTCCTCCCTCTCCTGCTGGACCCTGTGGCATGTAGCGAAGGCAACAGCCTCCAGCTCTCCAGAGTCTCCAGAGCAGATACTGTGGAAGATGGATCATAGATGCTCAGCATGCTCAGGAATTGCTGCTCCTGCCTCAGTAGCACATGAAAGAGCACCTTGATGCACCTGAGGAGAAAGAGTTTACATTACAGTGAGCTGCGATCTGCTTTTACTCTCTTACAGTGTGGTACAGGTATTGAGCATGCTGTTCATAGCTGGCTGCTGACATGCACTTCTGCAACTTATACCTAAGGGAGAGCACATCTCAAACACAGCAACAGCCCAGTCAGCGCTCTAGGGAGTTCCTAGATATTGAATCTAGATCTTGTATAGCATTCAAGCAGCCCCAAAAGTGTCTACTTCACACTGAATTTCCACTGATTTTGGTCCTTAATTCGCTTTGATTCTTTTAAAGATCCCCCGGAGGTGGCGGCTGCTGGAGGAGTCACACAGCAGCCTGGGACCCCTCATGGCCCCAGAGTTTTCCAGCTGAACCCATGCCATTTGTTTTCTGTGTTGCAGTCCTTTTGCCAAGTGCATGCCCTAATTTTCTGTCCTCTAGGTCTGGCACCATGCTTGCAAATGCCCCCCAGCACAAAGTCCACCTCTCATCTGTGCTCCTTCTGTGATCCCTCTCTTTGGATGCAAATGCATGTTTGACAGAAGTCAAACTCCTCTGTGCCTCATGGCCCAGAGAGGTGACCTAGAAAAGGGACCGCAGGTAACCCATCAGACCCATCTTTTTCTGTCCCATGCCAAAGTTGAGGGTATGGATCACTCAGGTGATTTTTAAAGATCATTGGGAAAAAATGGTATTTCGTCTCACTGACAATAGTAAAGAATACTTATAAAACAGGTTTGGGAGATACAACAAAGTCCCCTTCCTTCTCATTGCAGCTTTGGTGAATAGAAAAGTTGACATGAAGAGTAATATGTGACCTAGAAAAGGGACCGCAGGTAACCCATCAGACCCATCTTTTTCTGTCCCATGCCAAAGTTGAGGGTATGGATCACTCAGGTGATTTTTAAAGATCATTGGGTATTTCGTCTCACTGACAATAGTAAAGAATACTTATAAAACAGGTTTGGGAGATACAACAAAGTCCCCTTCCTTCTCATTGCAGCTTTGGTGAATAGAAAAGTTGACATGAAGAGTAATATTTCATTTTGTTTTTTCATCTTTATTTAAAGTTTTAAGACCAGTAAATAGGATATATAAACCCCAGAATTTTTCTTTTTTAATTAGTGTATTCAGGAAGAGCTGGTGAAAAGGAGAGGGAACTACTTTTATTTAATTTTTTTTTCACCATTTTGCCAACATCTGCAAATCACTTGACTTGATGTGGCCTTCTGGGCTAAAAACCACTGTTCTGGCCTGAAAACTGTTTCTGAGCTTCCTCAGCTGGTTGCAGGGATAACCACAGCAAGGGGGAGAAGCTGCATCAAGACATGGTTTCTGGCAAAGCCCAGGGAGAAGCTAGCCCTTTGCCTTTAGTGGAAGAGGAGCAGCAGGAGGAGACATCTCTGGAGGAGAAGGTCCATTGCATTGTGTTAGGTGCAGATATAGGAGCATGCTGTACCCATTGTGCTGGAGAGGCATCCCAGAAGAGTGTGTGGCATCATGGTGGGACATACCAATGTGCAACATCATGAGAGCCCTCCAGAGCCTGGGAAATGCTGGATGGAGTTTGAAGCTGGAGGTCTTCTTTCTCCTCACTTTTGTTTTGCTGCTGTCTCTGCATTTGCCTGGAGGGCACCATCTCACATGGCTGGGATGGGACACCCTCCCAGGATGGTCTCCACCACCCAGTGAGAGGGAATGGGTTGGAGATGGTGGGTTTTGATGCTCGTGCAAGTAGAGGTACAAAGAAGTGAGGTGTAATCTCCACTGCAAATCTGGCTGAATCTTTTTTAAGGATAAAAGAGTAGAGTGCATGAAGCAGGCAAGATCAAAGTGGAGGTATTTAGATGTGGACTGGAACTGTGAAAAAGGTTTGGCCCTCAGGCAAATCCAGAATTAAGCTCTCATTTTGGGTTTGATGGTAACAAATTCCCACCAGCAGATCTGCTGAGGCATCCACCGGCCTGGAAAACACATGATCTGGTCCTCAAAAGCCAGGTCTTTTGTATGTGGGTTCCAAGTAAAGGATTAACACTTTAGAGGAAAAAAAATGTGGATCCAAGTATGCAAATCCCCACCACCCACAGTCATATTAACATAGCTTATAGATCAGAGGGAGGTTATGCTCAGGTCATGTCTCTGTTTTCCAATGTATCCTTTGGATGCAGAACTGGGAAACTAACAGCACCCATAAACTTCTCTGATCATTGAAATTAACTGGAAAAATCAGACATGAATGCATGGCAGAACCCCCATCTTCCAAAGTTGCTAAAACCTCAAATACTACCTGTATCACAAGAGAAAATTTCAATGTTGAGCCAATTTCCTAGATTTTAACATTTGTTTCCTTGATGTTTTTTAAATAAAAATAATAGATAGTTAATATAACAGCCCAGTGATTAAACATAGTTTGTATTGAAAAGGAAATGGGTTATGACTCTGCATGCAGGCAATGTATCATTTATGCTAAAAAAAAAAAAACCCAAATGATAATTTCTTTTAAGAGAAATGTTGTTTTTGGCTAATTCACTTCAGTCTGCTCTGCCCAAATTGTTTTTCTGAGAGGACTAGCATATGATACAGATCTGATAGGATGTTTTATTTTGGACCAAGTAATTGCGTTAATTGGTACAGGCAATGATCAATGTTAATTAAAAAAAACCCCAAAACTACAAAGACTTACCATTTCAAAGACTTCCAAGAAAATATTTGAGTAGTGAAGCCATTTTAGGCATATAGTTAACCCTTCCACCTGCAGCTCTGTCAAATATATCCTCTCCTACGCTTGCATATGCACAATAGCCCCATTAATTTTAACGGTTACTACCATGGCACCAAAGAAAGAAAAGAAGTGCAGTTCACTACCATCCTTCTCTCCCTCTCTTCCTTAGCTGAAATGATGGAGAATGGATCATGAGACAAACATTCACTTCAACCTAATGGATGTTTCCACATGATACTACAGAGGCACACTGAACTGGAAGGCCCATCTAGGAGGACAGGTGGGATGAGTCCTTCCTCTTGCTAGACCCACTGGCCAATCTCCCCTTTTGCCCTGCATGTGTCACATCATTAGGGCTTTCTGTGATGGTCTGTGACACAAAGCTTGACTTAGGGCAACTTAGTCCCAAATGTGAACTACTCAGAACCAGACTGGAATAGGTTTCATCCATAGCTTTGAAGTTATCAGACTAGCAGATTAGTAATTATATATGCTAGAGTTCTGATGGCCTCACAAAAGATGTGGTGCCTGTCCTGAAACACTGAGAAACTGGAAATGTTATGGTTTGAAGAGCTGTTTAACACAGCCCCTTTTGAATTAGTCATTTCCTCCCGCCCCAATAACCTTTCTTGCTAGAAAAACCTATCAATTCTAATGTTGTCAGAAGTGACTGTGTTCAGCGGGAAGCCAGGGATGCATCCGTCTTCTGACAGTAGGAGCTGCTGTAGTATTGTATATGTCCCTGCAGACACCCAGATTAACAGTTTGACCTGGTTCCAAACACAAAAACGTGTTTGTGGCAGAGGCTTTGTCACAAAAGGCTGCCAAAATATTCTGCCAGACAGCAATAAACTCAATTTACATTATAACTTAACACTTCCTTACCCCTCATCCTCCTGCCAAGTATGACAACATAACATGCAGGAGCCTGCAGCATGGTGTAGGAAAAAAACCTCTAACGTTTTCAAGCAGAAAATTCATGTGAAAGACCAACTTGCTTGCTCAGAGAGCTGCTGGAAACTTCTGGAAAGCACTGTTAATAGTGTTCTGTCCCCAGAAACTACCACCTGCCTGACTCAGGGTATGTATGGAAGACTCTGGGCAAAACCACCACGCTTGTGTTCCTGCAACATTTCCCTTGTATCGAGACACAAAAGTATTGGCTGGTCTCATCCGACATGGCTACAGAGCAGCTCTGTGCCTGCTGCTGGACCCAGTGTCTTTATGCATTGACCCGCTGCTGCTGGGACCTCACCAGGGAAGATTCTTTTGGCCCAGTGTTGCCGTGCTTCTTTGCTTCTGCAGTCAAGCTAGAGCCAGTTTTTGCCTCTGCCTGCGCTGGAGCTGCTCCACCACACTATGGAAACCTACTGCCTGCCGCAGCCTTCCAGCTTCCTCTCTTACCTTCCCTTTGACAACACTTTTTCCTCCTCATTGTCACCTGGGACTGAGAGGATTTAAGGTTATGTGAAACTCATGCTGTTTAAGACGTGCAAAGGGAATTTCAGTCGATAATCAGAAGAGTCTCCTCTTCACTGGTGTAGGTATACACTAATGTTAAGAGCTGCAAAGCATTAAAAACTGTTTTGTTGCTTTTGTTGTTATCTGTGTTTATATCTGACTTAACCAGCACTTCAGAGTATTTTTGAACTCTTGAGACTATTTTGCTTGATTCCTGAAGAGCAAAGCCAACAGTCGCTATTAAGGAACCACAACAGAGGTCCAGAGGTCACAACGAAAAGCAGTTCATGGAAGCAGTTCAATTGCTGCTGGAATTCTGCTGTCTTCACCAGTTGCTCTGCTGCAGTGACCTCCAAACTCTGCTAAGGGCATTAAAAACACCAGAGCCAACTCTCCACAAAAAATATTTAACATGAATGGAAACAGGTTCAAATGGAATGAAAAGCAGAGCATCAGCAAATTGCAGTAAAGCACAAAATCTGCCTGTTTCCACAATAACGAATGCATTCTGACTACATCAGCTGTGTGTATCCATGCAGTAGCCATCCATATTCAATAATTTTAATGTATACAGCCATATTTGTCTCCAGCAACAGACTAATGCTGTAATGTCTGCATTAAACCCCTAGTATTTTCTAACAAAAGAGATCCATCTCTGAACAGTTCTGATTGGAGTGCCTCTTTTCTTTTTTTTCTGGTATACATAAATTCACCTACATGCACATGGATTCTTATATGACCTCTTACTCCAAATGCTCAGCCTCCTGTGTCCCAATTTTGAGAGTTAATGACAAAGACTTACCTATTTTCCTTCCCCCTAGACGTGGTTGTGTCTCTGAAAAAGGCCTGGTGACTGCTGTACTCCAGCATCTTTGAAGGAAGAATTCCTTGTTAATATGTTTTTCTGGAAAGTAGCCTGTTTGTTGATGGCCAGCTCAGAGGACAGGCAGAAAGGACACACAGATTTCTGGTTGTGTGCATAGACATACTGCAGTGTTTCACAGTTGCTACTCTTAAGTTCAGAAGCAGTTTGGAACAAATGCTATGCTGTGCAATCAGGCTCTTATTTCATGATAAGCAGGTACTGAAAACAGTGTGATTTCCCAATGAGAAAATGGTGGGCACAAGCTTTCTGAGCTGGAAATGAAAAAAAAGAGCATTGCCATGTGTGTAGTCTGGAACAACACCCATCAGTTTAATTCCAACAGGAAAATACGATGGTCTCCTGGGTGTCTGGAACTCTTTCAAACAATCCACCCTTCCATTAGTGCTAGTGATTTGCTTTCCTCTTCAACACCCAGATCAAGCACCAAGGCTCAGTAACAGCAGAGAGTTATTCACTCTGCAGTTCGTGCCTCCAAATCAACCGCTATGGCCGCCACCATGAGCTAACTCCATCAAAGGTATCTTTGGTGATCCAGGGGAAGAGGTTAGTGGTCCAGCTCAGCTCCTGCCAGGGAATGGTCTACAACAGCAAATAACACATGCCTGAGGCTAGGCTTGCATTGACCTTGCTGTTGGCAACACCATGAGTACTGTGTTCCTTTCTTGCCTGTAGAGCATCGTGGTCCAGAACAGTCACCCTCGATCCGTGCTGAACCTATGTGGATTTGCGGGTTTTAGTTTTAGCAGCTTGTCAGGCAGGCTGTTTTCACTAGCACCAGACTGCTTTTTAAAGGAATCTACATGGCAAATACCTTTTGTCTCCCTTGTTCTGGTAACAAAGGCAACGCAAATTACTAGGAAGGCTGAAATGAAAATGGAGAATGAAAATAATTAAACCCCTCTCCTACCAGCCATGCTGGGCCTGGCTTTCTGCTCTAGCATTATACAGTTAGAGTCAGCAGGAGCAGAGCTGTCTGTAAGGACTCTCAGGGTTATCTTAAATAGTTCTAATGTAGCTAATGTTTTTCATTGTTTCTTCCATGTGCCAGTAAATGGCCCTGCATATGTGTCCTGTCAGTTCAGCAGAGTCTTATGCAGTGAGCTACACTTTGGAACCCCATGCATCTTGTCAACCCAAAATTAGCAATCAAAATAAGCCTTGCAAAGCACGGGGTATGTACTGGTCTCAGAAAGACAAACATGTGCTTTTGGTGGCCCAGACACTCATTTCTTGGTGCTGGAGAGCTGTTTGGATGTCGAAATGTGAAGCTTAAACGGTGCTGGGATACACCTGTCAGGGAAAAATTCCTGCATAGATTTTCTTTGCATCTTCTTTCTAATGAGTGGACGTAGCAATCCTGAAAGAGTCAAATATTAGTGCAGATTGGAGACAGGAATCCTGAGGGCAGATGCCTTGCCGGACTCCCCACGCAGCTCTGGCAAGGCTCTTCATTCCTGACCTGAAATGGCCTTGCTCTGGCACAGAGGCTTAACTCTGCCTGTACTCCTCCATGCTCGCTTTCAACAACCTTTGGCATCCCTTGCATCAGCTCTGGAGCACTCTGTCAAAAGAATTCTCTCCTGACTGGCAGGAGGCTCTAGTCCACCAACACATATAGCTATGATGAAGTCCACCTCTCCTCATTTTCTAACAGATATAGGGTGAGGAACTTGTCTTGCAATCTCCTTTGCTATCACAGGCCTACTTGAGCATGGATGGCTTCTCTTGATCCAGGATGGTCAACGATATTATGCATATGACAGAGGAAAATGGGTGAATTCACTCAGCTGGATATGACTAAAGCCAGATACGAACCCTGGTCTCCCAAGATGAAAGTTACTCACATGTGACCACCCTGGAAAACACTATTGTGGGAGGATTTTTCAAGCATTTGACATTGATTCCACTCTGTTCCCCTTAAGTCTGTGGGATTACAGCCCTTGTAGGAGCAGAGCTTTACCCTTATGAAGTGTTTCAATATTTTTGACTGATGAATTTGCACATTATATATGTGAAGCCATATGTGACTCTCTCGGAACCACTCCAGTTTCCTATCCCTTGCAATGTGTTGTGCTGCTTTTAGCACACAGAAACATACGCCTCCTATCACTCATACTGACATGCCATCGGTTTGGTTGGACCGTTCCTCGACCACTGGAGACTGGAGTAGCATGGCTTAAGACAATGGGTTACTCTGATTTATACCAGATTCAACTTTTCCCTAAAATTATTAATATGTTCAAAACAGTGCCACACTGGGGTGAAAACAGGACTGCATTTTTGGTCAGAAAACCTTTTTCTTTCAATACAGACATCTTTCAGACCTGCCTGCTGTCAGTGTCAGCTTGGCCATTCCATGGAGAGAAAGCCCAGAGACCGAGCGCCACAGTCTCTCTAAATCATAAATCTGTCTTTGGTGTGATACTAGGAGCTCTTAACACAGCCATAGGAGTCCTAGGCAAGGAGCCCTGCACAAAACACTCTGCAGATATGCAGCAGAAGGAAAATCCCTGTCCAGAGCTGTTTCAGTCAACGTGCTCAGCATCCTACTGACAAAGCTAAGTTTGGCTCTGCACCCAGGTGACAAAAGAGGCTAGAAGTTCACATACCACAGGGAAGGTGCAGTTTAACCTAACAGAAGACAGAGCAGAACAGAAGCCTAGAAAGCTACTTATGTCCATTAATAGTTTTCTTTTTTTGTCCCTTGTGAATAAAGGCATAGGGAATAATAATGGGCTCTGTGCTTGTTAGCAGCAAAACACTACCATCAAGTTTGCACCAAAACTCTTATCCTCTGTCAGGCAGTATCCAAAAGAAAAAGGCAAAGCAGTTCAAAGGCAGGAGGGAGTCTAAGTTCAACTTGTTGAGTAGAGTTTGATACCTTTGAGTATCATTAATATTTATGTAGGTTGGGAGAATAGAAACTCTGTGCAACAAGTATGGAATATATGTGCTTAAAACTCCGCTCAGCTTATAGACACACACCCCCATCTTCCCCTGTACAAGTTAGTGGCACTTGATGCTTTGCAGTTCTTACAAAATCATTGTGCCTCAGTCAGAGTTACACATCATTTCCCCCTCCCCATAAATATATTACGATCACATAATGTTTTAATAACTTCACAGGAAAACTGAAAGTAAGGCAAAGATGACAACTTATGGATATAAATTTCAACAGCCTGTTTTTTTTATGAAGTCATTAAATGCTTCCAATTGAACAAAAGATAGGCTCATAGCTTTGTTTAGCAACGAATTGGAAATACGATGAAGTCTATAACTCTGGGAAAATAAAACTGACTTTGTCAACTCATTTTCCTTCCATTAGGCTCCACAATTCAACAGGCAATGATACGTTTTTAAGAGGATCAGTAGACATCTTGATGAATTCCCAGCCTGACCATTGATGGTGATTTCATCACATCTCTTTCATTCACAACTACTCTAAGCAAATATACTCTTTACTGTGATTGATGGAGAAGAAATGGATTCCAGCATATACAAGAGGATGCTACGAAGAAATAAAGCTGCTTCTTCAGCTTAGCTTCTTAATGTGGTTGTGCTTGTGTTTTAAAATGAGGGACTAAATTTTTACATGGGATGATTTTGAACCTTCTGTATCTTATTTGCTGGAACTTAGCCCTTTGTTCAAACAACCTTTCAATCCACTGATAGCAGCTCTGAACTGTAGGCAATAATGGCTGAACATGGCGTCCAGTCTGAAAACCAAGGGTTAACTTTCACAGTTAGAACAGCCCAAGTCAAACCCCACATCAGGAGACTCCACATTCAATTGCCACCTTTAACTTTCCTAACTCTGCATGTTGGTTCATCTCTCACAACAACTACTCGTCCTACAGGACAGGCTCAAAAGTGATTTTGTAGCAGTTCACAAAGAAGCAGGTAGCATCTTTGGGTTGAAAATCTTTCCCAGAGCAGTGTGAAAGTCCATAGCACAGAAGAAGCAGTCAGAAGCACCAGCTGACAGGCTAGTGAAGATATTCAGTGTGTGGAATTACAGAAGATTCTCTGCCGGTGGCTAGAAAATTCACATGCTGACTCTTCATGGAAAGTCGCCTCATTTAAAAAAAAAAAAAAAAGGTGCTCTGTGAGGCAGAATGGCATCATCAAAGTGCTAATTCTTTCAAAGACTGATTTATTATCTGCTGAGCTAATAGATTAACAAAACAAAACATAAACAGTGGGTGTGATATGCTGGAAAGTCACCAACCTGATGGAGATTTAGATGTAGTAATGAGAGGGGAAAAAGCCATCACTTTCCAATTCAACTCATTTGAACTTATGCCAGGCACAACAAGGGAATTGTGAAGATCTGGTGCACGCATAATCCGTATGGGTACATGTGTACAATGGTTACTGCGAGAAACACAACACATGCAGGGATGCTGCAGTAAGTACAGGCCAAAGTACAAACAGCAAGAAAAAAACAATAGTGGAAGTTGGGTAGTACAAAGCCAGGGATAATGAGAAAACTTTTGTGTTTGTGTGAGTCTGCATGCGTGCTGGACATATGCTTGCAGGGAATGTTATGAAAACAAGCTTCATCTGACAAGTTTTTATTACTCCCATTGAAGTATGAAATTAGGCCTGGACTTGAGCAAAGAATCCACCTTCCCTTGAACAGCCCTAGGAGGCAATACCAGAAACACAAGAGGACGGAGAGCTTTAGGGTAGTGTGAGCAAAATATCTAGGTTCCACATCACTCTCTGCTTTCACTGTGGATGAGACCCTCGAACCCCTTCCTACCCCTCCGGCAGCCCTTTCTCTTTTCTGTTTCTTACACTTCAGGATGGAAGCATCACACAAATGGTGGCAGCAGCTTATTTCAAGCAAATGCTCCCTGGAGTTTTATATAAGGGGCTAAAGACCCAAGTCTGAGTAACTTGAACAGTCCCTCTTACTAAGTGGCTTCTTGAGGAGAAAGAAGCTTGGTCTCAGACATAGGACTAGAGGGCAAAGCCTCATCCTAAGTCAGTAGGAACAATTTCACTCTCATTAATTTCTGATCAACTCTGGGGAAACACAGGGGATGCTTAACAAGGAACATGGCTGAGGAGAGCCTTCAAGAAGCTCTCCTGTTGGCAGAAAGCAGGCTGGGTAGGAGCATATGGAGCAATTCCTTTTCTACCTGCCAAAATGCTGGCACTCAAAAATTGCATCTTCTCCTTAGCTACATTCTTCAGCGTCACATCACCTACCAGCCAGAGACAGCAGAAACTCCAGACTGTCTGGGGAAATTAACCTTCTCAACTAGCCATCACGAATCCCCAGTGTCCCAGACCTCCCGTCACTGTTCAGGCAGCCCAGCCCTCCCTGGAGCAACACCGAGTTGCTCAACACAGCACCCAGACCAGCAGTTGAACTTTTTGACGTAGTAGTGAGCAAGAGGGAGCTGATCACCGTATAACGCAAGGGAGGCACTGGTGAAATATCTACCATATTCAGACATATAAAGCAACTCTTTCTTGGACTATTTGCTGATAGGCCAATGGTGCTGTCTCTGTTACCCACTCACCCTTAACTGCTTTGAAACACACACTGGCATTTCCTGGTGAGATGGATACTATGTCTTTCAGGCCAGAGATGTATTGTGGGCTGTAAGGCCATGTAAATCATCCTAGAAGCAATGGCAATGTTACATTTTCTCCTCAGCTGCAATCAATAGGGGTTCAGCATGGAAAAGGAGGTGAGCATCTGCACATGTACACTTTAAACAGGCCAACACCATCTTCCCAATCCCAGGCTTGGGAATTACAGGCTTGCTAGGGCAGAATTATCCATCATGCAGAAAAGCAGATGAAGACTCAGATAAGAATCCCTTATTAATCAATCGCTGATCTCTTTAAGCAAATAATTTCCAAATTTAGGAGCCGTGCTAGCAGTGGGAGACCCAGTAGGGATTACAGCAGCAGTTTTACAGCACAGAGTGCCACCGACATGAATTTAATCTACTGAGCTTTTAGAAGGAGGAGGATGAGATTGGACTGTGGTACAAGTCATGTTACTACTGTAAGTTTAGTTTGCCAGACACAAATATCCTTCCAGCCAGGTAGCCTAGTGCTATAAGCTAACATATGTCAGACTGCCATAGACCCTCAATTTAAAGTTTCCATTTGGCTCAGTGGGAATTAATTGTTAGGTTCTGGCTTCTTCTGTTTTCTTTTTTATGTCAAACAGCCATCCAGTGAGAGCTGCAAATAATACCCTCCTAAGGGTAAATTGTGAGCTCATTGCTCGTTTAAGTCACATTGAGTGAGAGTACTCCCTAGCTGTGCTCTGTGAATCAAAGACAGAGCATATGCAATCATCTGAAGCAGCAGCAGCAGCAGCCGCATTTCCCAGAAACCTTTGGGAAACCTGACACAATTACTGATCAATACCCTCTCCAGTTAATTGATGAGCCATGGAGCCAAAAGGGAAAATGAAAAGAGAAAAGAAAAAGGCTATCAATAAATAATCTTAGTTAGGAAACTGAGGTCTGAGTAGAGGTGCTTGAAGTTTAAGGGAGGATGCCCACGCTTGGGAAGAAAAATGAGGACTGAGGGGAAGAGGAGCGTTCTCAGATAGATGTGTCTTTCAAAGATAATGGACACAGCAGAAAGTGAGTAAGATGTGATGATGAACCCTAGAGAGACTGAAACTATTGGGTCCTAAAGGCAAACATCTGCCCATTGCTACTGAATTGCTACCCAACACTCTCATCCTGACCCTCTCCTTATTTGCACTCTGGAAAGCCTTCCTCAGTCCCTACCTACACTGAGCCACGTCTTCCTTCAGTTATTCAAGGTTGAAAATCTTTTCTGTGTACAAAGAGGTGACTCTGAACTGAACCCAGTTTAGGAACCCAGGTGGTGCTTTCAGTCTGACTCACAGCAGGACAGAGTTCTGCAGTATGGCAGGACTAAGCACGGCAGAAGGCACAGTCGCAGGAAGGCATTAGCAGAAAAGTCAGAGATCAGGGCTGATGTTCATCAGCAGACTTTCAGAGGTGGCAGTGAGTCACGAAGGATGGGAAAAGCAGGAGTCTGAGCCTTTCATTCCTGAGGGGAATGAAACTGCAGTTTTGTGCTTTAGTGAGTGTGTGTGTGTGAAAATTTGAAGAGGAGGTTTTCACTTTCATGACCCAGAAATTTACTCACACATGTAAAAATAAAAATGAGATACATTCATAAAAAGAGGCCTCCAATTCTATTAAGATGCTCAGAGTCTCTTGAGGACCTGGCAATAAATTTCTATGAGTGTTATGTATAGTAGAGAGCAAACTATCTCTGTGAACTGAAGCCCAGTGTTGCTCCAAATATACATGTTACTGATTTACCCTCTTGCAACACAAATGCTGTGCAGGTTAACACACCAAGTTCTTTTCTCCATTAAACTGGTTGCAGACCCCCTTCATCAAGCCCAGTTAATGAGCTAGGTGAAAAACTTTGAAGACGACAGAGAACAGAGCAAGCAGGTTCACCAACAGGCCACAGGGCAAAGCCAAGGAAGATCCTGGCTGCTGTCATCTGGCAGTGACAGCAGTAGCCCCACTGGCTGCTGCTTTTCAGCTGTGCTATGTCCAGACATCTGCAGATGCACGAGCCATTGTCTATGAAATAGTTTGGTACACTAGCAGGAAAAAGAATCATCATCAGGTACAATTCAGGTAGACCTTGCCTTATGGTCCTCTAGACTTTACCACCCACCAAAATTCAACATCCACCCTCTTTATTTAGGTCTTTCAGAGTTGCAGCAAAGGAGTTACCAAAGGTATTTTCTTCTTGCTTTAATAGAGAAAGCTGGGGCAAGGGATATGTGAACATCTGACTCACCCTAGGCATTATCCATTTGCCCAGGAAAATGCTAAAAGTTGCTGTGCACAGGCAGAAGTCTTCAAAGTCAGAACACAGGACGTGTGCTACCCATTTATTCCTCCGTGTGTGCCCAGCAGGAGATACTCTGGCTGGAAGGCAGTGATGTCTCCCGTAGGTCTCACACAGTGGGCCTCTGGGACAAAGCGATGCAGTGCTTCTGAACCTGCTCAGGCTAAGCTAAGCATCACTGTCAGGGCAAAGCTACTTTAAACAGCACTTTCCCAAACAACCATGGTGAAAAACTCCACACACAGCAAGTATCCAGCTGTAGGAAAGCAGGAGGGAGGTGAACTTGTATTTTTTCTAGTGGGATAGTAAATTATCAAAGAAAACATGAGGGAAGTTGTCGTCATGGCTCAGAGTAGGGAGTTTTGGATTGCCACCCCATCACTTACCTCTTCTGTGACCTTGTGTGACCAGCTCAGAAGCTGAGTGTCCCATTTAATGAAGTGCACTTTGTCTACCTCTTCTAAAGAGAGCCAGAGCTCTCCAGGGCAGAGAGTATCTTTCTAAGGTTTTGCGTACCGCCTCTCTGTGGGTACCTGCCCCTCCAATTAGGGCTGTGATTGCAGCTTTGCAGAAATACCCTCCCTGAATTTAATCTCTCTGCTCATGTTTGGATATGGGACACTCATCAGCGCTGGCTGAAGCTCCTGGATAAATACGCTGGGCACCACCTGGCCAGGGCAGTTTGATCTACTGCCACTTCATAGCTATCAGTTAGGTGTTAGGCTTTCACTGCTGGGTGAAGCTAACTCAGCACAGCTACCTGAGCTGATATGAGAGCCCTAGGCATCCTGGTATTTCTTTGGTCTTTTGCAATAACAGTACTAAGTAGCCTGATGTTTTTAAGTCAGTGGATCAGCAGGCCATGCAGAGCCCAGTTTGGGGTAAGAGACGGAGGACTCCCTTCACGGGGTTCAGACCCCTCTCCCTCCCAGCTCACCTGCTGTTCAACCCATATATCCAGGAGCTCTGCACTGGTGCTTTGCTCCTGCAGAGAAGGAGTGCTCAGGCAGAAGGCTGAGGAGGACGGACCATGGCTTGCTTCCCACATTCCCTCGCCACTGCTGGAGCAGTGTGGGGAGGGGTGTAGCACTGCCCTAGCTCTGGGAAGAAGGAGGAAGGCCACCAGAGGCAGAACATCATCAGGACTGGGAACAGTTAATAATACTAATACAGGTATTAGTATTACAAATATGGGCTCTATCCCTTCCTCATGTTCGTATCATTCACTACCGTGTTGGTCAGGAGTCACACTGTCTGTCACCCACTGCTAATGCAGGCAGATGCAGAATGGGACCAAATCACCCTGTAGAAGGGCTGAGCCCAGAGTCCACCTCATCCCAGCTATGGAGAGACTCAGAGAACATAAATTAGGCCAGACATCTCTCTGTGTCTCTAAGCCTGAAACTCAGATTCCCTCTGTGAATACCTGCTGGAGCTCTGCTCCCAGCTCTGCAGTGCATTTGTCCTGTCACTCTGGCTTCGAGTCACTTCACTGCATATGCCGCTATTTCACCCCTCAGAAAACAGGGCAATATTTGTCCTGACTTGTGTCTTATCGGTATCAGGAGGCTTCATAACTGACAGCCAGGATAAAGGTGTTGAAAGGGGATCTGAGCCTGTTGCTTTTATTGAACACATGGGAAAGGCTGTTTTATCAGCTGTCACATATACTAAAGACAACACCCTCTTGTCTTTTGGCCAAGGAGCTGACATGCTTTTGTGGGTAATCCTGGCCTTTTAAGGGACCATTTCTGAGTCACTGGTTTTCTCTGCATCCAGCTGTCTTGTTAGTCTCCAGTGTGACAGCAGGGATCAGTGCAGTGCTTTACCTGGTTAACCCCCTGAATGCTGCAACTGCGGTGAGGGATTATTCATCTCCCCCCATCAGCACAGAGTTTAATGAGCAGCCCCAGCAGAAGCCCAGTAGTTTCTAAAGGAAGGAAAATATGTGTATGTATGTGTGTGCACATGTGTGTATGTGCGTAGAAACAGGGAAGGGGGAACAAGGGTGCCCCTTTGAAACTCCTTCTTGTTCTTCCCTTTGATGTGATGGCAGGGCTGGTGCACACACACACAACTTCATTGCTTTGATAAATCCATGCCTCACAGGCATGATTTCAAAGGGAATTTTCAAGCACCTTCCCTCCCCTTTCCTGAGGTGTTTGAGCAGGGAAGGGGGGAAGCTGGGTAGGACCGGAGAAGTCAGGGCATCAGCTGTGGAAGGAGCAGATGTGTACAAACATCTGTACATTGGTGGCACTGAAATCACTCTTGGCACAGGCATGGTGGAAGCACAGGCTCTCTGCTCCTGTTTTCCAGGTTGGTGGAAGGTACTATGCTTGTGCAGCAGGGTTGCCAGATGTGCAGATGAATGCTCTCACAGCTGGGGGTGGGGGGCAATCAAATATTACTCCCACCACCCTGGGAGTTTGTTGTGGGTTCTGGCCTGTTGGCACAGGAAACAAAACCCCATTGTGATTTCTATTGACTTGCCTTATCATTTGGAGCCTGTAAAAGAGGCTGGTGTCTCTTGTCTTGGGAGCGGCACAGTTTTGCAGAGGAAGGGATCCCTGTGCCCCTGCATACAGGGAGAGGGAAGCTTCCCTCTACCCTCAACTGAAAAATGAGATACTGTTTTGGGTCAGAAGCAGGATTTGTAGCTTATGAATAAGAAAGAGTTTAATGTAGGAGCTGGAGGCCTCCCAGGAGGAATCTGGCTTAAGAGTTTTAGTGTGAAAAAAAGGACACATCTAGGAAGAGATTGTGACCTCTAAAACATTTGTGGGGTGAAAATTCAGTCCCATTAAAGTCAATGTGAATTTCACCATCACCTCCAAAGAAAAGAGGATTGTTTGCCCTTTTTCATCTAGAAGCCTCAGCTGAAGCAAGAGCATGTCTCACATGGATCAGCTGCCCCGAGTTTTGTGCTGCTGTCCCCATCAGCTGCATGGGCCATCCTTCCCCGAGCAATATATGCCCCTGCACCCGCTGAGGAGTGCTGAAATACGCCTTCACACGCCTGGCATACTAATGGTGGGTCTTAGAGAAAAGCAACCATTGAAAACTACCTTTAATATAGGTGTGGGTAATGATCTGCATGTGGGCATGATAAAATCGTCAAACACATGAAATCTCATAAGGACAGATTTGCTCTTGCTCTGGGAACGTTACCAATTCTGATACATGCACAGCTCTGTCCAACACTTTTCAAGAGCAGTGCAGGTGGTACGTACAAAGTTTAATGCACCTCTCCCACAAAGAACACCTTTTCTGCCAGAATATGTGGCAGAGGTTAGCTTAATACACATGCCACCTCCAAAACTTTCTGCTTTATTATGGGACACTCCGGATGGATAGACAACCAAATGGTTAGATCATGGGGGTTCAGAGGACCTGTGGGAAAATTCTCATAAAGTTCCTCTTACTTCACTCAAAACATTCAGTTCTTTGATTTCTTCTGTTCACATTTCCCCTGAAATGATGCATTTTGATAACAGTCCATAAAAAAATAATTTTTTCTCCAAGAAAGTCCTAATAATGTGATTTTGTTACTTGGGGTTTTTTAATGGCATAGTAAATTACCTTCAAAAAGGATTTGAATTTTTATTTTGGGGGGAAATTGTGTAATTTTATCACAGCAAAGTTGAGAGTAATTTGTAAGTCACTGTCAAATGTAGAACAATACCCATTTTTTTTTCCATGTGAAACATTGCTTTCCTGATCTTCCCACAAATCTCTTTTATTTTCCTTTGCACATTTTATTTAACCACACTTGCCCCAACCAACTTACATATAGATGAGCAAAATAGTTCCTACGATATGATTCTCATGCATCTATCAACCTCAGACTTCCGCCAGGGATACAAAAAAAAAAAAAAAAAAAAAAGACAATTATTTTATTTCTAATGGATTAGCAACCTATCCATTTCATTTTATATTGAGGGATTTGGATTTATTTACAAAGCTGGTGGAATACTTGGCTGAATTAACAATTTTTGCCTGGTTTATAGTGAAAGCAGAAAACTCCTCTTATTTCACCTTTTACTTGATACTATAAATCAGCTTAGGTTCATAAGGAATTCTATGGTTTTCTACTCTAATATACTGATAGAGCAGCATAAAGGGCTTTAGCTTGAATTGGAAAATGGAAGTAGTCACTATATACCACATATTGCCAGCAAGCAATATGACATCAATGTGTTCTTGTCGCAGCAACATATGGTTTCCAAAAAAATATCCATCCTTAAATATACATTGATTTTACTGAGATGGGAAACTTAGAATGAAAAACCTGTAGGAGATAGGGTGGTGGACCTCAACTCAAATATTATGATCTGCTGAATCGAATCTAAATTTTAGATTGATCTCACAAGCAGCAGATTCTTGCCTGAACTTCTGTAGCGATTTGAAAAAGATGGTGTTCAGGAACTTTGCATATTACCACAGAGATATGTAGCCAAATTACCTCTGTCAGGATGAGATAGAGTTTCTCCTCTGACTACAGTGCCACAAGGCATCCTAAGAGCCCTAGTATGATAGATTGTCTTGGGAAAAGGAGTTCAAAAGCCAGAAAGTACCTGAAATAAACCCAAGTGAAACATGCTGGTATTTTCTAGCAGAAATTATGAAACCTTTTATTTTGCCAAAGTTGTATATTTTGCACCAGCCCATTCAAAAGCAAATGTTGTAATGACATAAATTCACACAGGTTTCAGCTTGCATTTCCCATTAGCTCTAGCAACAAGATATTTATGTAGGGCTTGTCATTGTTCCGTTCAAGTCTCTCCTAAACTTTAATTAATCTGTCCTTTCAACACCCCTGCAGCCCTGTAAAGTAAGGATACAGCTGGTATTCCTTTTTGCATGATTAAACGCCTTGCCCAGGGTCACCCCAGGAGTATGAGGCAGAGCCAGAAACACAGCCTAGCTATTCTTAATCTCAAAAGGCTATCCTTCTTCAAATCTCAGCCTTTGACGAATCTTGGCAGAGGTTCAGTAAAGTCTCATCCTAAATTCCTTCAACATTCGGTTCACATTCACTAAGAGCTGAGCTCCAGGGGCATATGATATTCAGCCAGGATGGCTTCTGCATGTTTTCTTGGCCAATATGGCTGAGGGGTGCCATATCTGAATCAAGCCAAGGCTTTGAATTTTTTGAAATTCATCCACTGCTCATCCTTACTGCTCACACCTCCAGACAAAGGGAAGCAACTGCTCTTCTGGTACAGCTAGAAGGAAAAGGAACTCTCTTTCTGCATTTATTCAATCTTATTTAGCTCCCTTTCTCTCCTTACAAAATTTATAGCATATAAGTAAGCTATAAAAAGCAATGAGATGAAATTTATGCAAGTAACATGTTAGTGCACCATAAGTTCCTTTCCCTTCGATGAGTTAGGCTGGGATAAATTTTTATGCCTGAGTTTCATGCTGACATGTCTTTAGGTCCTGGCTATATGGCAGGTACCAACTGGAGGGCACCTAATGTATCAGCCTTGCAAATCAAGGTCAACTACCCATATAAAGATCTGACCAAAATACTGCCAAATGGCAATTTCACTGTTCTACTTTGCCCAGGGGAAAGTGCAGTCATGGCCATTTGTTCCCTTCCTGGCACTCTTTGGTGCAACACATCTGTTGCTTCAGCTGCTATCAGAGCCTTTGGCAACTCCCTGCCCCTATCTGGTCTTCGCCAGCCTGCTTTGCATGGTAATTTGCATACCACATCCCTTCTGTTTGAAACCATGGCTAATGAAACAGGTGGCTGTCATTATTAGCAGCGCTTTCTAACTAACTCTACTCCAGCACCATCGCTTCTTGCAACATGCCAATGCTATTCCTTCCTTCTGCTGCATCTTGGTGGGCACAGCCTACTGATGCCACCCCTTTCCCACAGTCCTGTCATTCCTCCAAAAGGAATGAATAGGCTGCCCCCAACCCGCTCAGCATCCCCTTCTCGCAAGCCCAATACCCTCCCAGCCCAGCAATTCTTAATCCAAACTCTCTGCCCCTCACGGGGAAGGGGAAGAACAGGTGGACAGATGGAGGAGGCTGGAAAGGCTGACAATGGCAGTGCCACAGCCACAGGAGATCTCTTACAGCAGGACCTCCACTATGGCACAACTGCCGGAGCAGAGCTGGGGATGCTGGAAGGAAGAACTGACCTGTGAAGTTGGTGCTCTGGCCAAGCCAGCCCCACCCCTTGCTGCTCTTTCATTACAGATTTCATTTCTCGCCTTCCGTCACCAGCAAGTAGGATTGGCCTTGGGATTTTCAGTCTGAGCAGAGCTTTGTGAAACAGTATGAAGAATAGTGGAGAGAACTATCATTCAAGAGCATCCCCATTCCTGCAAAGCATGGCACAGAGTGAGCTTCCCTGGGGGCAATTCACTCATCAAGAGATGAAGTCAAATGGAAGGAACACATGGTACTGCAGATCAGTGCCACCAGAAAGCTCTGAAAGGCATCCTTATCCTTCAGTGTCAAACCCTCTCCACTGGACCACTAGCCTCACTGAAAGGTTTCTTGCCACTGGGTCCTGAAAAAGTATGTCTCACTTCCATTTGTGCTTTAGTAAGTTGTAGTCCTTATAGTCGTAAGCCCTTTAAGTACAAACCCTTGAGAGGATATTTCAGAGTCCTCTTTGTCTATTGAGATGAACCAACCATTTGAATTGAGGTTGGTTTTGAAAAAGCAAGAAAGTGATGGCTTAAATTTAAGTATAGCACATTGCATAGATATGGCTTCTTTTTATCCTGCCCTACAATAGCATTCCCACTCAGTAAAAACATTTCTGTATTAATGAAATATATTAAATATTGCTATAATAAACAACCATCATTATGTTTCTTGGGGCTCCCCCAGTCACAGCTCACTGTACATCATTGGTAGAATAGTAAAATAAAATTACAGCTTTATAATAAAATAACACATTCTGTATGGTAATTTACCCCTTCAGGAGACTTCCTCTCAAATTCTTTAGATTGCAATACTGATTTTCTACAGTTCTTTGAGGAACACAATGTTGAAAATGATATGCTGCTCTTGAGTCCTCCAGGGAGGAGCCATTGTTCTCATTTCCATCAGTGGGGCTTACACAAACATAGAGCTGAAATTCAACAAGATTCATCTCCATTATGTTTCTTTCCAAAGGATCTCTCCTGGGTCAAAGGACTGGTGCAGAGATACCTCAAGCTTCTCCTCTCTCTGCACCTAAACATCTTGTTACACAACTACTGGATTCAGCTCTGGGGCCCCCAACAAAAGGACATGGACCTGTTGGAGTGAGTCCAGAGGAGGACCACAAAGATGATCAGAGGGCTAGAGCACCTATCCTATGAGGACAGGCTGAGAGAGTTGGATTTGTTCAGCCTGGAGAAGAGAAAGCTCTGGGGAGACCTTACTGCAGCCTTCCAGTACTTAAAGAGGTCTTACAGAAAAGATGGGGACAGACTTTTTAGTAGGGCCTGTAGCAATAGGACAAGGGGTAATGGCTTTAAACTGAAAGATGGTAGATTTAGATTAGCTATAAGGAAGAAATTCTTCACTATGAGGATCGTGAGCCACTGGAACAGGTTGCCCAGAGAATTTGTGGATGCCCCACATTCAGGGGAAGCTCTGTTCAATGTGTTCAAGGCCAGACTGGACGGGGCTTTGAGCAACCTGGTCTAGTGGAAGGTGTACCTACCCATGGCAGCGGGGCTGGAACTGGATGATCTTTATGGTCCCTTCCAACCCAAACCATTCTATGATTCTATGACTTTATGACAAGAAGACTTGCATAGGTTTTTTTAGTATCTGCTGCAAACAAACATCATTGCTATGGAAACACCCTGCATTATATTTCATTCAACAATGTTGTAAATTTGGACTTTGAGTGACCTCAAATAGAGATTTACTTGAATAACCTTTTGCTATGGTCTGAATTCATATTTGAACTTTTGTTTGATAGTTGGTATAGTGTTATCGTAATGAGAGGAAAGGAAAGCACCAATAAAGGGTCTTTTCCAGCTGTGTGTCACTGCAAAACACAGACAGTGTTTTTATGACCATGATTTTTTTTGCTCAAAGTCTTACACAGCCTCAGATCCTTGAAAATTCTCCTTTTTTTTTTTTTTTTTTTGTTTGTTTGCAAGGGAAATTTTGCAGGAGAAATACAATCCATTCTAAAACACATAAAACAACCCTGGAGGAATTTCAGAAGTCCAAATATTTTGCTTTTCTCCTTTATTTACATTCCATTTTCTTGTTTGTTTTTTTTTTTTTTAAAAGGTCTTTGCATTCTTATGTTGGAATAATATTATCTGAGAAACCACATAGTCATGCCTTTCCACAAACATAATGCAGTTAAGGAATAAGTAGTAATTTAAGAATGCTCTTAAGATAATCTTGCATGGCAAATCCCTTTGTTTAGGGAGATTAGAGAACACATGATAAATTTTTAAGCTCAGTGTACTTTATGTCACGGTGATATTGCAGACACATTCATGGACTTGGTCTAAGTCATTCTTAGTGTTGAATACACCCAAGAAAAAAGATTCTTTGTATAAACTTGGATAAATCCTGTGCCATTTCCCTATTGACATGTCACAGTCATGGGGAATTGAAGGGTCTACCTGGAGACAAGAAACAATCATTTCCAACACCCTTCATATCAGTAGTTCTGGACCACCAGTTATGTTTCCATATCCTATATGAGATCATAGTTCTGCACTAAGGATGATGGTTGTCTCTCAAGCTCTTAAGACCAAGAGCAGGTAACCTGGAGGAAAAGACTTCTGAAGAACAGGAAGAGGAGGAAGCACTTGACAAAAACAAATTACCTGATGCTCATCATACTATTGATGCTCATTGGAGCTAGCACATTCCTACTCAGTGAGAACCAGTCTGAGCTGCAGAGAGATTTATATCTGTGCTGGTTTTAATTCTTCATATTCCCTACAGAAAATGCATCCCATCTTCCACTCATGCTTCATTCATGGAAAAGGTTAAGAAACTCTTTAGCAAGGAGCAACATACCACTGTCAATCTCTATAGCTATGACTGTTACCATTTGCAAGGGGCTAGGGAAGTGAAGAAGATCTTAGCTGCTGACAAATGATTTCACCCAATAAACGGTGTTGATATTAAGATTTTAAAGGCTGGTAAATCTTCTGCTCTATTAAATCCAAACGCATGGAACCCATTAATTGGTGTCTGTCTTACAGTGCAGCACTGGTTCTAATTTGACATATATTTTATGGATCTCTCTACCCCTTGGTTCATAAAAATGATCCGACTTCTCCTTGCCTCACTGGTTGAGGCCACTTTCCAAATGCCTGTCCATAATCTTAGATGAAAAATGATAGCCCTGGAAAGGTGATGTGTCAGAGGAGTGAGACGCACCAACACACATGCAGATGCGAGGCAGCAATCTGCTGAATTAAAATTACAGAGAGAGGAAATGATGTACCGTCTCGTTAACTCAGCTTGTCACTCTGATGGTCTCACTGCATGTAAATAAATAGGAGATGGAGGGGGAAAAAGAGCATTATTAAAGCACAGCTAAAACAAGAAAGTGCTTGGGTCATCACCTGCTCTAAGTAACATCACTAATGATATAGCTGTAACCTCATGATGGCTTGATCACGCTGGCCTGACCATGGCATTTCTAACGTGTGATCAGATCCTGCAACAGTCTGAGCACTGCTAGGGAAGGTCTCAGCACACCCAATTCCTCTGGCTGTATTGATCATTCAAGGAATTCATCCAGACAATGCTCGGTGCTTAACAGAAAAGAACTCACACTAATCTCTGAGCGTTTCAGTTTTTTAAAGCTTGAAGCCATATATGTTCCATCTTGGGCATTTTTTTTCTTCTTAAGATTCTCTCCAAATATTGCATAAGCTTTGAAACACAGACTTTTCTACATGCCTTTAATCAGCTAGTTAAATACACAAACAAACTGAAATTTCAGAGTGAAATTGCAAAAGTGAAGGCAGATATTCAATACCAGCAGCTCACAATGATTAATACTACACTTCTATCTGAAATGCAGAAAGCAGCTTCACACTTCAATACAGCCACTAGGAAATCTGGAATGAAAAAGCTAGTCACATGACAATGCCAAAACAATTCGATGGTTTTGGAAATGGTGTCTGACCTCATATTAAGGTCCTCAGTACATCACCAGGAAACTCTACTCTAGTGAAAAGGATACCAGATTGTGAGGGTCCATGTTCAATATGGCACTTCTTATAGGAGAAGCTGTACAAGCCCAAGGGCCCTTACTTAGCTCCAGACTTGCTGGAGCTAATTACATTCTGAAATTTCTTTTGGTTACAGGGTTGTTTTAAAGCAATGATAGTACCTTCTAGCATCTGTCAAACAGTTTTGCACACAAGTGTATATGTATATGTTCATATCTACATCTGTCTATCTATATAGATACAGCTACAACTGGTCCAGGACCTCTCTTGTGATTCACAAGCAGCTCGCTGAGTTAAGGGTTTGTGCCAGTTTTTCCTATGGACACAAGGTTTTGCCCCAAAGCCTTTCCTCTCAGGCTGGGAGGAAGGCTCTCAACTGAAA